>NC_057798.1:802074396-802374396 GCF_018294505.1 Triticum aestivum
TACATCTACAAATGAATAAAGTTGAAGTTCTGTTTTCAAAAAATACATGGTGGTGTTGTCAGGCGATGACGCGATGGCCAGCATTCTGGGGCACATCGAGATGTCGTCCGGTTCGATCTCAGTGGTCCACGTGGACGACCTATGCCGTACCGAGATACTCCTTGCCGAGAAGGAGACGGCGTCAGGGCGGTATATCTGCTGCAGCCTCAACACCACCGCCGTGGCGCTCGCCCGCTTCCTGGCGCTCAAGTACCCACAGTACAATGTCAAGACCGACCGGTACGTACAATACAAGCTAGCTAGCTCCTGGGTTCCGGCCGAGAAGCGTAATTATAATAAGGTCCTCTGATTAATTGTTTGGGTTTCAGTTTTGGTGGTCTCCCCGAGAAACCCAAAGTCTGCATTTCCTCGGCCAAGCTCGTCGGAGAAGGCTTCCGGTTCAAGCAAGATACACTGGACAAGATATACGATGGTGCCGTCCAGTACGGAAGGGCCTTAGGGATCCTTCCATACTAAAAACTGGCATGGTGGGTCTCGAGCGAACAGCCTCTAGGTTTTCCCTGCCGCACGAGTCAGCACACCCGTCGATTTGCCTCTTGCTCATGTGGACTTAGCATCATGGAGGTGTGGGGGATCCCGTCCCTCGCCGACAGGATCGCTATGTTTTCAAGGTGTTTTTTATATTTTGTTAAAGTTTACATGCTGCTTAAGAAGAGGAGGCGCTGGCGGCTCCTTGAAAGATGAAATAAAATTCTTCCCGCCTAACCCCATCCCGACGGTGCATATAGCATTTTCGGAGGGCGTGTGGAGGTGTATCTCCGACCGTTTTCATGGAATTTGATCGGTTCTTATATTCAGTGAATCTGCTTGGATCCGGACTTCATTTGTCCAAGTTCATGTGTCAATAAATTGGTTCTTCTCCATCTACGCTTCTCTTAATTATCCAAGGGTACTGTACTAGTGCGCTATTCCTTTGGGGCCTTGAGGCCTTAGCACGACTACCCAAATATCTACTCCAACAAAGTTTGTCCGGCTCTCACGAGGAAGGGGTGATGATGGTGGCTCGCCTTTGTCTTGCTCCAGTCCTTTTAATCGTCCCTAGCTAGGTGGTCTCCAGAACTGAATGAAATACCTATTGTCTCCAATGTTTTTTGTACTGCCTTGAAGCTGATAAATAAATCGAAAGTTTTTTTCCCTAAAATAATAACTAGCATGGTGACCCACACAATTATGCAGCTAGATTATATTTGATAAGTACTAATAATTTTTTGATAATAGCAAGAAATGCTGAAAAAGAGTGTAACCTTTCCCCTATTTATTTTTCTAGCTCCTTTCTTGGAGCTAATCTATCTACTCTATCTATCTTTTTCTGAGGGAATATCTATTCTGCCTATCTATTTATCTATAATTAATTATCCTTTTGCCGCAGTGGTGTCCATGTACTCAGTTTTGCCCTTAGGTGCGAATCGTGCTCAGTTTTGTCCCTAGTCTGTGCGCAGCTACTGTGCCGAGGCCAAACGGCCAGATTTAACTCCATTCCGTCTGTTGGCGTTTATGGTAGTGGGTCTGGAGCTTAGATATGGGACCGCGTGGAAGTGGGTCCGGAGCTTACATGTGGGACAGCGCAATGACGACAAATCATAGGGTTCGAACCGGGCACACCCGACGCCGATCTGTCCTGTGCGCCGCTCGGCCGTCCTGCAGCGTCGCCACCACCTGTGTCGCCACCAGTTGCGCTGCCACGGCCGTTCTGCTCCACCGCCACCTGCTGCACCGCTACCTGCTCCGCCAGCGACCTTCCTGCGACGCCACGGGTGAGGCGCTCATTCCGCCACTCCGCCCGCCACCTGCTCGACACACGGCGTGGCCTCCTTCCGTGCGCCCGGCCGGAGCGCTGATAGGTGGGGGGCTGTTGCACAAAGAGGAAGTAGGTGGGTGAACCCTATTGCAAAATGGCAAGCGGTGGCGACCCCAGAGTATTTGGTGAGGCAGGCATCGAGCCCAAGATCCGTCGCGTCCACGACTGGGTTGCCGAGGGGTAAGTCATGCCTCCTGTTTAGATTGAGCTTCCTTGTGAATTTCAATTGTCGATTCGAGTTGGTTTGCGGTCGATTTTGCTATGGGTGTCCTGATTGCGTCTCTGTTTTTCGTAGGTTAGGATGGAGTTGCGGTTTGCTTTCTTGGTGCACATTAGAAGGGACCGCTACATCCTTAATGCAAACAATAAGAAGAAATTCCAAGGAGGTTTCGATTATCTCTTGCGAATGGCATGCAATTGAAGTTTCCGACAATCTGGTCAGGTAATTTGCAGCCAATATCCTTGGAGTTTGCTTGATGAAGTGGAATACAAATACTACGATGGGGGAAATAAATGGGTGACAGTTAGTACTGATGAAGAGCTCACTACCATGTTTGCTAAGCATAAGGAGATAGAGAATTTTCATGTGAGGCTCCAAGTTGATGTGCTTGAGAAGGCATTTGGACCTAGGATAGTGGGTGCACCTTCTCGGGAAGAACCATGTCGTCATACTATCAGCTCTAGCTAGAATAGCTAAATTATTAGTGCACGACGATGTCGTGGCTCGACAAGCGTGGGCATCGGCAGAAGGGTCCCCCTTGAAGTAGAGCCTGATGCTTGCAATTCTGGGGTTGATGAAAAGAAGCTATATTTTGATGTAATTCCGAATTTATGATGGGCACCTCGGGCTGAAAATCAAGATGAGGCTGACAATGATGTCCATGTGGAGGATGACGCGGTGGGTGAAGACGAAGACCTTGCAGCTGTTGAATGGGACCCTTTGAACCCTCATATGGAAGAAGGTTCTGTTTTTGCATCCATGAGTGAGTGTAGAAATGCACTTGTGACGTACTGCATCAAAGCAGAACGTACTTTCAAGTTGATAAGAGCGATCAAGTATGTTACATAGTGCACTGTCTGACTGAGGGTTGTCCATGAAGGATGCTCGCATCTAAAATGCGAAATAGCATAAATGTTCAAGTCAAAGTGAACCCTTTTAGGCACACATGCCAGGAATCAACCCTTATGAAAGAAACAATCAGTAGAGCCAAGTCAAGATGGGTGGCGGAAGAAGTAAAGAAGTGGGTGAAAGAAAACCAGCAAGTGGGTGCGAGGAATTGCAGAAGAACATCAAAGAGTGGTTCAAGATAGAGTTACCATACATGAGAGTGTTGAATGGTAAACAACATGCTATGGATTCTATTTATGATAACTGGCAAGAAAGTTTTCAATTGTTGTATTCATGCAAAGGTGAAGTCGAGAGGACCAGCCCAGGTAGTATTGTAGATATTGACCACCACACCATGGAGTGCACCTCCAGGGGAGTGACAAAGACCAAGGAATGCTTTAGGAAGATTTTTGTCTGCTTTGAGGCTTGTCGCCGGGTTTTTTTTGCAGGCTGCAGGCCGTATTTGTCTATTGATGCTACTTTTCTCACATGAAGGTTTAAAGGACAGTTAGTAGCATATTGTGTAGTTGATGCACACAGTTTCGTATTTCCAGTTTCGTACAGTGTGCTTGAGACAGAGTCTGAGGAGAGATGGACTTGGATTTTGCATAATCTGTGTCGAGTTATTGCAAATCCCAATGGGTTGGTAATTCATACAGATGCCTGCAAAGGTTTAGAAGTGGTTGTGGACAATGTGTTGTCTAGAGTAGAGCATAGGGAATGCACGTGTCACCTTCCTACAAATTTTGCGAAGAAATAGAAAGGAAAGGTGTATACCCACAATTTATGGCCAACATTGTTGACTCGTAGTGTGAAGAAGCACAACTACCACTTGAGGCAGTTATATCCGAATCCCAAAGTGAAGGAATACTTGGAAACACACCACTCCAAGTTATGGGCCAGAAGCCAATTCAGTAAACTGAGCAAAGTGACCATGTGCACAATAATCTTGCAGAGTCTTTCAACTCAACAATTCGAAATCTAAAGGGTCTTTATGTGGTGGATTTGCTTGACATGATAAGGATAGAATACGTGTAGAAGTTTCATTATCGTGCAGGAATAACCGTGGAAAAATTCATGGGCCACATTGTCACCCCTGCCGTGATGAATGAACTGAAGAAGAAAACAACAGGCTTGGAAATGAACATGACTCTTTGCTCGGGTACCACATCAAAGGTGTCATTTTTGGATAAATAGAAGAGGGAATGGAGATATCCAGTGGATTAGAAGCTAGAACTTGGAGTTGTAGGCAATGCCAGATAACTGGGTTGCCATGCATTCATGCCTTGTTTTTCATCACTCCTCTCTCAGGTCCAGCAGGGAACATACAACAGCATGTGCATGATTACTACTCTGTTGCAAGGTTCAAAGCCACATATGCATATGCCTTACCTGCTTTGGAGGTGATGACCCACAAGTATAGGGGATCAATCATAGTCCTTTCGATAAGTAAGGGTGTTGAACCCAACGAGGAGCAAAAGGAAATGACAAGTGGTTTTCAGCAAGGTAATGTCTGCAAGCATTGAAATTATAAGTAGGAGATAGCAGGATAATTTGTAACGAGCAAGTAATAGTAACGACAAATAGTATGAAGCAAGGTATCCCAATCCTTCTGTGGCAAAGGACAGGCCAAAACGGTTTCTTATAATAAGCAAAGTGTTCTTGAGGGTACACAAGAATTTCATCTAGTCACTTTCACCATATTGGTTGAATTTCTGTTCGGTACTTCAATAATTTGAGATGTGGGTAGACCGGTGCTTAGTTGTTGTTCTTACTTGAATAACCTCCTACTTATGATTAACCCCATCGCAAGCATCCGCAACTACGAGAAAAGTATTAAGATTAAATCTAACCATAGCATTAAACATTTGGATCCAAATCGTTCCCTTATGAAGTAGCGCATAAACTAGGGTTTAAGATTTTGTCACTCTATCAACCCATCATCTAATAACTTCTCCAGAATGCATTCCCTTAGGCCCAGATATGGTGAAGTGTCATGTAGTCGACATTCACACGACACCACTAAGGGAATCACAACATACATATCATCGAAATACCGAACACATATCATGTTCATATGATTACTTGCAACATGATTTGTCCCGTGACCTCAAGAACTAAAGTAACTACTCACAAGTGATAAACATGCTCATAATTAGAGGGGTATTGAATAGCGTAATGGATCTGAACATATAATCTTCCACCAGATAAACTATATAGTGATTAACTACAAGATGTAATCAATACTACTATATTCACCCACATGTACCAATATGAGGTTTCGGTACAAAGATTGAACACAAGAGATGAACTAGGGTTTGAGAGGAGATGGTGTTGGTGAAGATTGGCCTCCCCAAGATGAGAGGGTTGTTGGTGATGACACTGGCTTAGATTTCCCCCTCCGGGAGGGAAGTTCCCCCGGCGAAATGGCTCCGCCGGAGGGCAAAAGTGCCCCTGCCCAAGTTCCGCCTCGAGACTACGACACTCCTCCCGAAAGTCCTCTCCTTAATTATTTTAGGTCAAAATGACTTATATACTAGAAGACGGGCATCGGAGGTGGGCCGAGGAGGGCACAACCCACCAGGGCATGCCTGGGTTCCCTGGCGTGACCAGGTGGGTTGTGCTCTCCTGGTGGGCCCCCTCTGGTACTTATTTGCTCTGATAATTCTTAAATATTGCATAAAAAATCCTCGTGGAGTTTCATCTCACTTGGAGTTGTACAGAATAGGTAGCCTAATGTTGCTTTTTCAGGTCCAGTTTTCCAGCTGCCGCTATTCTCCTTCTTGATATAAACTGTGTTGGGGAACGCGGTAATTTCAAAAAAAATCCTACGATCACGCAATATCTATCTAGTTGATGCATATCAACGAGAGGGGAGAGTGTGTCCACGCACCCTCGTAGACTGTCGGTGTGCATCGGTAGGGGTTCTCCTTTTGACCCCTTTACTTGTGCACGGGCAGTCAGAGCCACCCGCCACAGCCACGCATAACAGGGCAAGGGAGGGAAGCAGGAGAGAAGCCGAAAGCACAAGACAAAAAAAGCAACGTCAAGGACCAAGGCCACAGAGATCGGATGGGCGAAGCAGGTTTCTCCAGCAAGGACCCTTGCCGGGGCAGCCTCAGCAGCCTCGGCAAGACCCTTGCCGGGGCAGCTCGCCCACACCAATGGAGCGAGCCACCTTCGAGCCCACCGTCTCCAACGCCAACAAACGCATTAGGACAGGACTCGGGAGGCACTTCCATGGTGGCATGCAGATCTTTGTGAAGACAAAGAATATTCAAGATCAGATGAGAATTGGAAGGCAATGATCCTCGGCAGTGTTCTTGCAGAGGAAACCTACAAGACCCCCGGCAAGGTCCTTGCCGGGGACAACAGCGCACCACGGCAAGACCCTGGCCGGGCCACCCAGCAAGATCCTTGCCGAGGGCGTCAGCAGGGCCACTGCCAGGCCCACACCAGCCAAGTCTCCACCGCCGTTCACATGCAGCTGCCGACCTAACCAGTTGGGCAGGCACCTCTGTGGCAGCATGCAGCCCTTCGTGGAGGCTCCACCACCGCGCCACCTCAGCTGCTTGCCTGCCGACACCAGTGCCACCAGGAAGACCAAGGCGGGCGACCCCGGCAAGGAGGTTGCCAGGTGTGTCGCCTGCCAGGCCTTGGCGGCTGCCGACAAGCCAGAAGCTCCGACAAGCAGTATTGCAAGATCCACCGCACCAAGGGCCATGATCTCCAAAACTGCCGGCAAGTAGAGCTGCTCGTTGAGAAGCAGAAGGCCGAGTATGAGCGGTGGGACAAGGAGAAAGGCGAAGATGGTGCCGAGGGATCTGGCAAGAAACATGGAGGCCAAGGAGGCCGCCGCAGCAAAGATAATCAGCAGGAGAGGCCCGACCGACGCCGCGACAAGAAGCAAGAGGACGATGATCATGACGAGGATGACGAGTTCGGTGACCACGAGTTCCAGAAAGGCACTGAGGCCATGTGCGTGGATGGTGGCGCCTCACTGCATACATTCCACTGCCAACTCAAGCGGTGGGTGCGTGAGATCACAGCGGTGGAGCCATCGTTCGACGCACGAAAGCCGCTAAAATGGTCCAGCACGCCCATCATCTTCGACACCGAGGACCATCCTGACCGCACTACTGCGGTCGGGTGCTTGGCATTGTTGGTCTCACCAACGATCCGCAACCTCAAGATGACAATGATGTTGATTGACGGCGGGGACGGTCTGAACTTGATCTCGCCTGTTGTGGTCAAAAGGCTACAGATCCCTGATGGAGACCTCGAGGAGACGGGCACGTTGCCAAGGGTTAACCTGGGGAGGAGCCAGCCAAAGGGAAAGGTCACGCTGCCCGTGACATTCTAGGTTTTCCCTGCCGCACGAGTCAGCACACCCGTCGATTTGCCTCTGCTTATGTGGACTTAGCATCATGGAGGTGTGGCGGATCCCGTCCCTCCCGGCAGGATCACTATGTTTTTAAGGTGTTTTTTATATTTTGTTAAAGTTTACATCCTGCTTAAGAAGAGGAGGCGCTGGCGGCTCCTTGAAAGATGAAATAAAATTCTTCCCGCCTAACCCCATCCCGACGGCGCATATAGTATTTTCGGAGGGCGTGTGGAGGTGTATCTCCGACCATGTCACACCCTAGCTGGTTCATGCATTAGAGTGTTGCATCATGTCTATTCTTTCATCAGAAACCTGAAATGGGGATGACAGAACTCCCAGCCCCCTCTGAAACCAACTAGGGTTTACTAAAAACTTTTTCAATGAACCTGAAATGCCCTTCTAAAATGCCCATCATTTTTGTCTTGGTTCAGAACCTCTGCCAAAAGTGATGCACATTTTCCTAAGTCATCTTAGGGTCTTTGAATTAAATCATAGATATTTGAATTTGGGCATTTAAAATTATATAAAATATTTCAAATGCTCAAATATCTCCAAACTAAAATGTTTCATGTTGGAAATAATCCAACTATGGACCAGGAGTAGTTTGGTGATTTTAGGAGTTGCCTAAGTATTTTTAATAATTCAACAAAGTTGCAGAAGTATTAAAAAACAGAAAACAGGAGAAATAACAGGGAAACTTACCTGGCGCCCAGCACCCGGCCCACCTGCCGGCCCAGCCCAGCGCCGCTCCAGTGAGCTGCTTGCCGGCCAGGCAGGCATGCAGGTGCCCGATGGCGACCGCAGCGCGCGCCACGCAGCTGGCCGTTGCCCTACTTCACCTCCTCGCCTCGTGGCTGGATGGATGAACTCCACGCCGCGCCGTGAACCTCCAGGACACCTCCATTCTCCCCCAACTCCTCTCTCTCGCGCTCCCCCGCCATGGCCGACGCCATCGCCGCCACCCCCTCACCGTAGCCACGCCCTCCGTCAACCCCACGTCGTGCCGCCGTGTCCAGGAGCTCCGCCACCCTCCTCTCCTTCGAGCAAGCCGAGCCCCGAGCGCTCGCAAGGCCCGAGCCCACCGCATCGACCTCGACCGAACCGCCGTCGCCGGAGATCCCCTTCAACGCCGACGTCGCTCCGGCCCGTCCCCGGCCGCACCAAGTGCTTCGTCGAACTCCCCGTGAGCTTAACCATCTTCCCCTCCCTTCTTTTCTTGCTCCCGAGCCGTGTAGCGACCTCCCGGAGCTCAACCGCACCCACCGCCGTGGAGCTCGTCGCCGACGTGCTCCCGGTCACCCTCCGGCACAACTTGGTGTCTATCATGCTCACCACGTCACGTAGCACCTAACCAGCTACTCCCCGCACCTCACCGACTCCTCTAGCGTAAAGTTCGCCTTCGGCCGAACTCCGGTGGCCGCCAAAGTCGTCGCCGGCGCCAAATCCGGCCACCCCAACCCCAACGGACTCCACCAAGAGCTGCGGCTCCTCCTCAGCTCCACTCCGATGGCCTCCGCGACTCGTTTGGTTGCCGGAACGGCAAAAACCACTTCCGCCGCCGCGTCGGGCTCGCCGGCGGCTAAACTCTGGTGCAGGTTGGCCCTGGTTGACTCTCCTGAGTCAATGACAGGTGGGGCCCAGCCCTGTTAATTAAATAGGGTTAGTTTTAATTAACTTTAACTAAACTAATTACCCACACACCCTGGACCCACAGTCAGGTTTGACCTGGACGTCTCCGTTGACCCTGACGTCATCCTGACGCATGGCTGACGCAATAAATTAATTTCTGGATTTATTCTAATATAGGAAATTCCAGAATATAGTTTAAACTTCAAAAATTCATAACTTTTAATCTGTAACTCCAAATCAGACAAGTTATATATGAAAAATGATCAGAAAAATCCAATCTATCCATCTGTACTATTTTCATGCATGATTAAACAAGTTAACTTGATGTTAATGCAGAACAAGGTAAAACACTTTAAAGGGCCATGTATGAGTTTGAAATTTGAATCTTTGGTTCAAATTGGTTCAAACCCTTCTGGTCTTAGTTGCATTAGCCCAACACACTCATATTGCCATGTTTCATGCATGCATCATATTGTCGCACATTGTTTGGTGATGGCTGTGTATCGGTGTTCTTTGCGGCAGGTTCTGCCTCCGAGGAGTACCGTGATTACCCTAATGAAGAACCGTATCAGTGCATCGAACCATCAGGCAAGCAACCAACCATTTGATCATATCGATACAATCCCATGTTCTCGCTCCTGCTCTCTTTTACTGTATTAAGACAACGCGTTTCAAACTGCTGTGTGTTACGGTAGTTGAACCCATTTCCTCTGCATGACCTGTCATTGCCACAGTAACTAGATGAAACCCACTAGCATGTGTAGGAGTTGTTGAGCCATATGTATGTGTTGTTCCTACCTTGCTATGCCTGCTATGCTTAGAGTCGTGTCAGGTCTGGTTCATCTGGGTGATGGACTAGAGTGAAATGATTATGTCGGTAATAAGAGTGGTGTGGTGAACACGATTTGGTAAAGGTATCGATGAGAGGCCATGTAGGAGTACATGGTGGGTTGTTTCATTGAAGCCGACCATAAGCACTGAGATCTGTATGTTTGATTTAAGATTCAGCTACTACCATGCATTGGGCCCGAAACCAATGGACCCTCTCGACTTCTTATTCACCCTAGTTCTCTGTCCAGGAGTTGCAAGTAGTTTCTGGTGTTTGTAGCCTACTGGAGCCCGTGGACAGCGCTGACCGTAGGGGTGGGCTGTGATGCGGTAGGTACATGGCACGGTGTACCGAATACCCGTTAGGTATCTCGGGAACCCTGTTCACATCATTTGGGGCTGTGAGCGAAACCTCGGCCGGATCTCCTCATGGATGGAACCCGAATAGGCGATAAACCTGGACTAGAGACTTAGGTGATTAGGTAGGTCGTGGCCGACACCCACGTTGGGCTTCCGCTTGAAGGTTGCCGAGTACATGTCGTGTAAACGACGGTAAGTGGTGGGAGCGTGTATGAAGAAGTACACCCCTGCAGGGTTATCATGATCTATTCGAATAGCCGCGTCCGCGGTAAAGGACTACTTGGTTGCCTATACAGTTCATAGACAAGTAAATGGAAACTACTAAAAGCCTCAAGATAAGTGTGAGTGCCGAGGATGGCTCTTCCGTAGGAAGACGGAGGTGAATCCTCGGTAGTGTATTGAAGTGGTGAGTAGTGGACTCGTGTGCGCAAAACCATTTCAAGTTGGAGTCTCGTAGGATAGCCTAGCCAAGAGTCAAAGCTGGCTTGCTGCAATAACTCCACCAACCCTTCTTGATAATGTGCATGTATGTAGGATCTGATGTAAGTCTTGCTGAGTACCTTTGTACTCATGTTGCTATAATTTACATTTTTACAGAAGACGCTGCAACCCCTTCTGACGGGTTCTTCGTAGACGTTGACATCAATGAGTAGGCCAAGGCCCAGGTGGTGATCCTGAGCTTGTGAAGGACCACGTAGTATAGCTAGGCTCTCCAAGCCTCTTTTATTTTACTAGTTGTCTGTACTCAGACAAGTTACTTCCGCTGTTGGTTTGTATGACTGTATGACTTGAATGCTGGGTCGTGTGACCCGTACTTGTGTGTATGTTATGTATGGCTCTCTGAGCCTTAAATAAAGTACTTGTGTCGTAGAGTCATGTTGTGATGCCTTGTTGTATTTGCACATATCGAGCATATTGTGTGTATGATTGAAATGCTTGGTATGTGTGGGATCTGACTATCTAGTTGTTTATCTTTAGCAGCCTCTCTTACCGGGAAATGTCTCCTAGTGTTTCCACCGAGCCATGGTAGCTTGCTACTGCTCCGGAACACTTAGGCTGGCCGGCATGTGTCCTTCTTCGTTCCTGTGTCTGTCCCTTCGGGGAAATGTCACGCATTGAGTACCGGAGTCCTGTTAGCCCGCTACAGCCCGGTTTACCGGAGTCCTGCTAGCCCAGTGCTACAGCCCGGACCCACTTGCTGATGACCGACACATTCATTGCTGGGTCATGGATGCCTGTCCCTGTAAGTCTGTGCCACTTTGGGTTTACGACTAGCCATGTCAGCCCGGGCTCCTTATCATATGGGTGCTAGCGACACTATCATATACGTGTGCCAATAGGCGCAAACGGTCCCGGGCAAAGGTAAGACGACACCCGTGGGAATACCGTTTGAGGCCGCAAAGTGATATGAGGTGTTACATGCTAGACCTATGTGGCATCGAGTCGGGGTCCTGACAGCGTTGGTATCAGAGCCGGACTGCCTGTAGGTTCTCCAAGCCAAACTGGTCGATGTTGAGTCTAGAAATTCTTTAGTTATATGTAGGGGAATTGTTTGTGGGTTGGAACGTAAGGCTCTTTTTACTCCTTTATCTTATGACATTCTGATCTGAGTCAGTCTATTCTTCCACCGGGGGTAAGGAATTAGGATCTTTTCTCTCTATCAGGTTCACGTGTTACTAATCAGTAGTACCTTATAGGTTTGATGGATACAAGCCTAGTTCAGTTCTACTACCACATTATGTCGCTAGGATGGACTCAGAACTTTGATATGATGTTGTTGAGTGTGTATGAAATCCTTTGTCAAATGTCTCAAAATCCTTTTTGAGCATTTACAGCTGTTATGCTGTCGAAACTTTGCTAGAAATTCTAATGCCTTTGCATTATGGTTGTGCTTTCAGATGGCCACTCGCGACCTTAATCAAGTGGTTCGCCTGACTCGATGCCTAGATGTACCCGGCCATACCGCCATGTTGGTCAGGGTAATGACTGAGGCAGGATACCGTTGGTATCCTGAGTACACGGTCGAAGAGCAATTTCGAGACTTTAATCAAAGCCAGTATCTCTGCACTGTCAGGATATTTCCATCTTATCCTGGATCCACCGAGCCCCTTCACTGTTCCTATGGACTCGGGGTTACTATTTAGATGGCTGTGCAGGATGCCGCCTATTCTATGATGACCATCATGCGAGTCAGGACTGGCCTATTTCGGGACTCTGATTTCCGGTATATGCCAGCATCACTTCCGGGAGCACAAGGGTATCTCCAGGCTATCTATGCTGACCCCACTCAGGAGGATTCACGGACTCGCACCACTGCTGAGATGCTCGAGGATAAGGACCGTGAAAATCGGGCCTTGAGGCTAGAGCTTCTCAATACCCGTGCTGACCATTGGGCCACGTTGACTCGGTTTGCACCGGCTGTGCAAGCTGGATATTCGGATATGCGCGATTTCTATCCTGTGAGATCTGCTCTGCCAGACGTGATGGGTTGGCGTGATGTAGGAGGCATCACCCCACCTCGTGGTCCCCGCAGGCCACCGTCTGTTGGTCCAAGACCTCATCCAAGCCCCTATGGTCCACAAGCTCCGCGAGATCGTCTGTTCCCGGATGATCATGTTGAGCTTCCAGGCTATGGAGGTGACTTCTACGAGGACTACTACGGATCGGTCTGAGTTAGTGGTAGTATCACTAGTTCGTACTAGCTGTGTCGTCTATCGTCCTGCGTGACTCGTGGGATATGTCCTAGTTTGTACCGCCTTCCGGAGGTGTAGAAAAATAATGTATAGGAGCTTGGGATGCCTCCGATGAGATGTAATCCTCTTTTCACCGTAATAGTACCTTGTTTGGTCTTGTACTAAACCTTGTATGGTGTGTATGACGATGGAATAAAAGAAGCAGTTTCTGTATCTACCATGTCATACGGATGATCATCTTGCATTCTGAGTTATTCCTTACATTCTGTATCCTATGTCGGAATCTTATCATTCTGACTAAATCATTGTCTTGTTTACCTAGGATGGTCAACACGCGCAATAACCCTGCTTCCCAAGAGCAGGCCGCAGGCAGTGGAGTCGGGAATGCCAATCTGCCTCATCCTCCTTCCCTAGCCGAGGTTATGCTGGAAGCTGAGAGAAACAAGCGGGAGACCAACCGTTTGTTGGAGCGTATTGAACAGAACACAACACACCATCAGAGAAATAACTTGGTGTCACTCAGTGATTTCATCAAGTTACACCCACCCACGTTCCACCACTCCGTCGAGCCTCTCGACGCTGATGACTGGCTTCGCAGTATTTCTCACAAACTGCGTTCCGCGCTAGTAGCTGAGGCTGACAAGGTCACCTTTGCTGCATATCATCTTAAAGGCCCCGCCAGTCTATGGTGGGAGAATTATGGAGCTATGCGCCCAGCGGGCCATGTCACTACTTGGGCTGAATTCAGCGAGGCTTTCCGTGAACATCACATTCCGGAGGGTCTCATGGACCGTAAACGGGAGGAATTTTGTAGTTTCACTCAAGGCCGACTCTCTGTGGATGCTTACAGCAGGGAGTTCGGTAACCTCGCACGATATGCTACTGAGGAAGTTTCTACTGATGCCAAGAAGCAAGCAAGGTTCCGTAAGGGACTTAGTCCTGAGCTTCGCCGCGACCTCCGTCTGCGTGAGTGCACATCTTTTCAGAAGCTTGTTAATAAGGCCATCAGTGCTGAGACTGGTCAGACTGATTATGACGCAACACGCAAGCATGGCCGTGACGTGGGTTCCTCATCCGGTGCTGGTCCTCAGAAGCGTCGCGTGTGGGTGCCTAACACTGCCTTGCCACCCAGGTTCACACCGAGGCCATCCTTCCAGGCGCCTCGCCCCGTTCAACAGTCTGCACCAGCCAAGCCCTATGGTGGTCCAACAAACAGTGCTCCTCCACGCACCAGTTCCGTGACTTGCTTTAAGTGTGGGGAATCTGGCCACTATATGCGCGAGTGTCCCCAGACCAACCCCAACCAACCTGCTAAAGCTGTTGGCCGTGGCAAGCCGACAGGGAAAGTGTTCTACGCCAAGCCGGCCACCGCTGCACGTGGCCATGTCAACTGTATCTCTGCCGAAGAAGCTCAAGAGGATCCCAACGTCGTTCTCGGTACGCTCCTTGTTAATTGCCACCCGGCATCTGTTCTTTTCGATACAGGAGCATCTCATTCATTTATATCCGAGGGCTATGCTCGTCTGCATAACACCACATTCTGTGAGATGCCCACCTCTATGGTAATTCAAACTCCGGGATCCAAATGGCAAACTTCTAGAGTAAGCCATGGAAATGAAATTCAAGTCGACAGACTTGTTTTCCTCGCATCTTTGATAGCCCTCAAATCTTCAGATATTAATATCATCTTGGGTATGGACTGGATGTCAGCTCATCATGCCCAAATTGATTGCTTCTCTAGGACTGTTCAACTCACCCATCCTTCGGGGAAGATAGTCAATGTCTTGACCCGAATAGCCAAGCGACAGTTATATTCTCTTAACGCCAGCCCTTTGCCAGACCTTGAGGACGTTCCGGTAGTCCGTGACTTCACAGATGTCTTCCCAGAGGAATTGCCAGGTGTTCCACCTGACAGGGATGTGGAGTTCGTAATAGACCTCATTCCAGGAACCGTCCCGATTACCAGAAGACCCTATAAGATGGAACCACTAGAACTAGCTGAGCTTAAGAAACAACTCGATGAGTCCTTGAAAAAGGGTTTCATCCGACCTAGTTCATCTCCGTGGGCTTGCCCCGTCCTCTTCGTCAAGAAGAAGGATGGTACGGACCGGATGGTTGTAGATTATCGACCTGTCAATTTGGTCACAATCAAGAACAAATATCCGCTCCCCAGGATCAATGACCTGTATGATCAGCTCGCTGGATCCTCAGTCTTCTCCAAAATGGATTTGAGGTTGGTCTACCATCAAATCAAAATCAGGAACGGGGACATTCCTAAAACGGCCTTTGTTACTCGTTATGGCCAATACGAGTACACCGTCATGTCCTTCGGGTTAACCAACGCTCCAGCCACTTTTTCTCGGTTGATGAACTCAATCTTCATGGAGTATTTGGATAAATTCGTCGTGGTTTACCTCGATGATATACTCATCTACTCCAAGAACGAGGAAGAACATGCCGAACATCTAAGGCTAGTGTTGAAGAAACTTCGAGAGCATCGCCTTTATGCCAAATTTTCTAAATGTGAATTTTGGTTGTCAGAAGTGACCTATCTGGGTCATGTAATATCTGGTAAAGGTATTGCTGTTAACCCTGAGTGAGTTCAAGCCGTCCTTAATTGGACTCCACCTGAATCGGTCAAGCAAGTTCGGAGTTTTCTGGGCTTAGCGAGCTATTGCCGGCGCTTTGTCGAAAATTTCTCCAAAGTTGCAAAACCTCTAACCGAACTCCTCAAGAAAGATAAAAAGTTCGAGTGGACTCCACAATGCGAGCACAGCTTTCAGGAACTGAAAAGACGCCTGACATCTGCTCCCGTACTGGTACCGCCAGACTTCTCTAAGGACTTTGTTATCTACTGCGACGCCTCGCGACAAGGACTAGGTTGCATTCTCATGCAAGATCGACACGTAATTGCTTATGCTTCACGGCAATTGCACCCACATGAGGAGAATTATCCTACTCATGATCTAGAGCTTGCAGCTGTAGTCTATGCACTTAAAACCTGGCGACATTACCTCCTCGGTAATCGTTGCGAAATATTCACTTATCACCAAAGTCTGAAGTACATCTTCACCCAACCGGATTTGAATCTCAGGCAAAGACGTTGGGTTGAGTTGATCACAGATTTCGACTTAGGGATTACTTACACCCCAGGGAAAGCCAACGTCATGGCTGATGCGCTAAGTCGTAAATCTTATTGTAACAACCTGATGTTACAACAAAGTCAACCGCTTCTCCATGAGGAATTTCGGAAACTTAATCTCCACATTGTTCCTCAAGGATTCCTTTCCACCATGGTGGCGAAACCTACCCTTACGGATCAGATCATCAAAGCACAGAAGGTAGATCCGGGAATTTCGCGCATCAAGAGAAACATCAAGAAAGGAGTTGCGAATTGTTTCTCCATTGATGATCAAGGGGTCGTATACTTTGGGAATCGGCTAGTGGTTCCCAAGGTGCGAAACCTGAGGCGATTGATCCTTAAGGAAGCTCATGAATCTCCTCTCACCATCCATCCCGGTAGTACCAAGATGTATCAGGACCTACGCCAGAGGTTCTGGTGGACTAGGATGAAGAGAGAAATTGCTCAGTATATTGCTAATTGCGATGTCTGCCGTCGTGTAAAAGCAGAGCATGAACGGCCTGCTGGCACCCTTCAACCCCTAGCTATTCCTAAATGGAAATGGGATAAAATCGGTATGGATTTCATTACCGGTTTTCCCAGGACCAAGAGAGGGAATAATGCTATCTTCGTCGTTGTCGATCGTCTTTCCAAAGTGGCCCATTTCTTACCTGTTCGTGAGAGTATAACTGCTAGTCAGTTAGCAGACTTGTACATCTCCTGAATAGTGTCTCTCCATGGTGTTCCTTTGGAAATTAACTCGGATCGAGGAAGTCTTTTCACCTCTCGATTTTGGGAAAGTTTCCAAAATGCTATGGGAACCCGCCTTTCCTTTAGCACCGCTTTTCACCCTCAATCAAGTGGTCAAGTAGAACGCGTCAACCAGATCCTAGAAGACATGCTTCGAGCCTCTGTTATCTCATTCGGAATGGAGTGGGAGAAATGCCTTCCATTTGCCGAATTTGCTTATAACAACAGCTATCAATCTAGCTTGGGTAAAGCCCCTTTTGAAGTTCTCTATGGACGATGGTGTCGAACACCCCTTAATTGGTCGGAAACCGGGGAAAGACAATTCTTTGGCCCGGATATGATCCAGGAAGCAGAAGAGCAAGTTCGCATCGTTCGTGAAAAGTTGAAAACAGCCCAATCTCGTCAAAAGAGTCAATATGACCGAAAACATAAGGCTATGACTTTCGAGGTTGAAGAGAAGGCTTACCTTCGGGTTACTCCTCTGAAGGGAACCCATCGTTTCGGTATCAAAGGCAAATTGGCTCCTCGTTACATTGGACCTTTTCGCATTCTCGCTAAACGAGGAGAAGTTGCCTACCAGTTGGAACTACCTCCGCATCTCTCCAGAGTCCATGATGTCTTCCACGTTTCTCAACTCAGGCGTTGCTTCTCGGATCCTATCCGTGGAGTGGACCACAAAACGCTTGATCTCCAAGATAATCTCACGTATCGAGAGTACCCCATCCGTATCCTCGATCAGGCCGAGCGTACCACTCGACGTCATAATATCAAGTTTCTCAAAGTTCAATGGTCGCACCATTCTGAGGATGAAGCAACTTGGGAAAGGGAGGATCGTCTTCGACTCGAGTATCCCGCCCTCTTTCCGGAGGAACCCAAATCTCGGGACGAGATTCTTTTGAGTGGGGGTGAGTTGTCACACCCTAGTTGGTTCATGCATTAGAGTGTTGCATCATGTCTATTCTTTCATCAGAAACCTGAAATGGGGATGACAGAACCCCCAGCCCCCTCTGAAACCAACTAGGGTTTACTAAAAACTTTTTCAATGAACCTGAAATGCCCTTCTAAAATGCCCATCATTTTTGTCTTGGTTCAGAACCTCTGCCAAAAGTGATGCACATTTTCCTAGGTCATCTTAGGGTCTTTGAATTAAATCATAGATATTTGAATTTGGGCATTTAAAATTATATAAAATATTTCAAATGCTCAAATATCTCCAAATTAAATGTTTCATGTTGGAAATAATCCAACTATGGACCAGGAGTAGTTTGGTGATTTTAGGAGTTGCCTAAGTATTTTTAATAATTCAACAAAGTTGCAGAAGTATTAAAAAACAGAAAACATGAGAAATAACAGGGAAACTTACCTGGCGCCCAGCACCCGGCCCACCTGCCGGCCCAGCCCCGCACCGCTCTAGCGAGCTGCTTGCCGGCCAGGCAGGCAGGCAGGTGCCCGACGGCGACCGCAGCGCGCGCCACGCAGCTGGCCGTCTCCCTGCTTCACATCCTCGCCTCGTGGCTGGATGGATGAACTCCACGCCACGCCGTGAACCTCCAGGACACCTCCATTCTCCCCCAACTCCTCTCTCTCGCGCTCCCCCACCATGGCCGACGCCATCGCCGCCACCCCCTCGCCGTAGCCACGCCCTCCGTCAATCCCACGCCGTGCCGCCGTGTCCAGGAGCTCCGCCACCCTCCTCTCCTTCGAGCAAGCCGAGCCCCGAGCGCTCGCAAGGCCCGTGCCCACCGCATCGACCTCGACCGAACCGCCGTCGCCGGAGATCCCCTTCAACGCTGACGTCGCTCCGGCCCGTCCCCGGCCGCACCAAGTGCTTCGTCGAACTCCCCGTGAGCTTAACCATCTTCCCCTCCCTTCTTTTCTTGCTCCAGAGCCGTGTAGCGACCTCCCGGAGCTCAACCGCACCCACCGCCACGGAGCTCGTCGCCGACGTGCTCCCGGTCACCCTCCGGCCACAACTTGGTGTCTATCATGCTCACCACGTCACGTAGCACCTAACCAGCTACTCCCCGCACCTCACCGACCCCTCTAGCGTAAAGTTCACCTTCGGCCGAACTCCGGTGGCTGCCAAAGTCGTCGTCGGTGCCAACTCTGGCCACCCCGACCCCAACGGACTCCACCAAGAGCTGCGGCTCCTCCTCAGCTCCACTCCGATGGCCTCCGTGACTCGTTTGGTTGCCGGAACGGCAAAAACCACTTCCGCCGCCGCGTCGGGCTCGCCGGCGGCTAAACGCTGATGCAGCCGACCCGGCTTTGACCGCGGGTGGGCCCTGGTTGACTCTCCTGAGTCAATGACAGGTGGGGCCCAGCCCTGTAAATTAAATAGGGTTAGTTTTAATTAAACTTTAACTAAACTAATTACCCTGACACCCTGGACCCACAGTCAGGTTTGACCTGGACGTCTCCGTTGACCCTGACGTCATCCTGACGCATGGCTGACGCAATAAATTAATTTCTGGATTTATTCTAATATAGGAAATTCCAGAATATAGTTTAAACTTCAAAAATTCATAACTTTTAATCTGTAACTCCAAATCAGACAAGTTATATATGAAAAATGATCAGAAAAATCCAATCTATCCATCTGTACTATTTTCATGCATGATTAAACAAGTTAACTTGATGTTAATGCAGAACAAGGTAAAACACTTTAAAGGGCCATGTATGAGTTTGAAATTTGAATCTTTGGTTCAAATTGGTTCAAACCCTTCTGGTCTTAGTTGCATTAGCCCAACACACTCATATTGCCATGTTTCATGCATGCATCATATTGTCGCACATTGTTTGGTGATGGCTGTCTATCGGTGTTCTTTGCGGCAGGTTCTGCCTCCGAGGAGTACCGTGATTACCCTAACGAAGAACCGTATCAGTGCATCGAACCATCAGGCAAGCAACCAACCATTTGAGCATATCGATACAATCCCATGTTCTCGCTCCTGCTCTCTTTTACTGCATTAAGACAACACGTTTCAAACTGCTGTGTGTTACGGTAGTTGAACCCATTTCCTCTGCATGACCTGTCATTGCCACAGTAACTAGATGAAACCCACTAGCATGTGTAGGAGTTGTTTGAGCCATATGTATGTGTTGTTCCTACCTTGCTATGCCTGCTATGCTTAGAGTCGTGTCAGGTCTGGTTCATCTGGGTGATGGACTAGAGTGAAATGATTATGTCGGTAATAAGAGTGGTCTGGTGAACACGATTTGGTAAAGGTATCGATGAGAGGCCATGTAGGAGTACATGGTGGGTTGTCTCATTGAAGCCGACCATAAGCACTGAGATCTGTATGTGTGATTTAAGATTCAGCTACTACCATGTATTGGGCCCGAAACCAATGGACCCTCTCGACTTCTTATTCACCCTAGTTCTCTGTCCAGGAGTTGCAAGTAGTTTCTGGTGTTTGTAGCCTACTGGAGCCTGTGGACAGCGCTGACCGTAGGGGTGGGCTGTGATGCGGTAGGTACATGGCACGGTGTACCGAATACCCGTTAGGTATCTCGGGAACCCTGTTCACATCATTTGGGGCTGTGAGCGAAACCTCGGCCGGATCTCCTCATGGATGGAACCCGAATAGGCGATAAACCTGGAGTAGAGACTTAGGTGATTAGGTAGGTCGTGGCCGACACCCACGTTGGGCTTCCGCTTGAAGGTTGCTGAGTACATGTCGTGTAAATGACGGTAAGTGGTGGGAGCGTGTATGAAGAAGTACACCCCTGCAGGGTTATCATGATCTATTCGAATAGCCGCGTCCGCGGTAAAGGACTACTTGGTTGCCTATACAGTTCATAGACAAGTAAATGGAAACTACTAAAAGCCTCAAGATAAGTGTGAGTGCCGAGGATGACTCTTCCGTAGGAAGACGGAGGTGAATCCTCGGTAGTGTATTGAAGTGGTGAGTAGTGGACTCGTGTGCGCAAAACCATTTCAAGTTGGAGTCTCGTAGGATAGCCTAGCCAAGAGTCAAAGCTGGCTTGCTACAATAACTCCACCAACCCTTCTTGATAATGTGCATGTATGTAGGATCTGATGTAAGTCTTGCTGAGTACCTTTGTACTCATGTTGCTATAATTTACATTTTTACAGAAGATGCTGCAACCCCTTCTGACGGGTTCTTCGTAGACGTTGACATCAATGAGTAGGCCAAGGCCCAGGTGGTGATCCTGAGCTTGTGAGGGACCACGTAGTATAGCTAGGCTCTCCAAGCCTCTTTTATTTGACTAGTTGTCTGTACTCAGACAAGTTACTTCCGCTGTTGGTTTGTTTGACTGTATGACTTGAATGCTGGGTCGTGTGACCCATACTTGTGTGTATGTTATGTATGGCTCTCTGAGCCTTAAATAAAGTACTTGTGTCGTAGAGTCATGTTGTGATGCCTTGTTGTATTTGCACATATCGAGCATATTGTGTGTATGATTGAAATGCTTGGTATGTGTGGGATCTAACTATCTAGTTGTTTATCTTTAGCAGCCTCTCTTACCGGGAAATGTCTCCTAGTGTTTCCACCGAGCCATGGTAGCTTGCTACTGCTCCGGAACACTTAGGCTGGCCGGCATGTGTCCTTCTTCGTTCCTGTGTCTGTCCCTTCGGGGAAATGTCACGCATTGAGTACCGGAGTCCTGTTAGCCCGCTACAGCCCGGTTTACCGGAGTCCTGCTAGCCCAGTGCTATAGCCCGGACCCACTTGCTGATGACCGACACGTTCGTTGCTTGGTCATGGATGCCTGTCCCTGTAAGTCTGTGCCACTTTGGGTTTACGACTAGCCATGTCAGCCCGGGCTCCTTATCATATGGGTGCTAGAGACACTATCATATACGTGTGCCAATAGGCGCAAACGGTCCCGGGCAAAGGTAAGACGACACCCGTGGGAATACCGTGCGTGAGGCCGCAAAGTGATATGAGGTGTTACATGCTAGACCTATGTGGCATCGAGTCGGGGTCCTGACAGACCGTTTTCATGGAATTTGATCGGTTCTTATATTCAGTGGATCTGCTTGGATCCGGACTTTATTTGTCCAAGTTCATGTGTCAATAAATTGGTTCTTCTCCATCTACGCTTCTTTTAATTATCCAAGGGTACTGTACTAGTGCGCTATTCCTTTGGGGCCTTGAGGCCTTAGCACGACTACTTCCCAAATGTCTACTCCAACAAAGTTTGTCCGGCTCTCACGAGGAAGGGGTGATGATGGTGGCTCGCCTTTGTCTTGCTCCAGTCCTTTTAATCGTCCCTAGCTAGGTGGTCTCCAGAACTGAATGAAATATCTATTGTCTCCAATGTTTTTTGTACTGCCTTAGCTGATAAATAAATCGAAAGTTTTTTCCCTAAAACAATAACTAGCATGGTGACCCACAAAATTATGCAGCTAGATTATATTTGATAAGTACTAATAATTTTTTGATAATAGCAAGAAATGCTGAAAAAGAGTGTAACCTTTCCCCTATCTATTTTTCTAGCTCCTCTCTTGGAGCTAATCCTTTTGCCGCAGTGGTGTCCATGTACTCAGTTTTGCCCTTAGGTGCGAATCGTGCTCAGTTTTGCCCCTAGTCTGTGCGCAGCTACTGTGCCGAGGCCAAACGGCCAGATTTAACTCCATTCCGTCTGTTGGCGTTTATGGTAGTGGGTCTGGAGCTTATATATGGGACCGCGTGGAAGTGGGTCCGGAGCTTACATGTGGGACAGCGCAATGACGACAAATCATAGGGTTCGAACTGGGCACACCCGACGCCGATCTGTCCTGTGCGCCGCTCGGCCGTCCTGCAGCGTCGCCACCACCTGCGCCGCCACCAGTTGCGCTGCCACGGCCGTTCTGCTCCACCGCCACCTGCTGCACCGCTACCTGCTCCGCCAGCGACCTTCCTGCGACGCCACGGGTGAGGCGCTCATTCCGCCACTCCGCCCGCCACCTGCTCGACACACGGCGTGGCCTCCTTCCGTGCGCCCGGCCGGAGCGCTGACAGGTGGGGGGCTGTTGCACAAAGAGGAAGTAGGAGGGTGAACTCTATGGCAAAATGGCAAGCGGTGGCGACCCAGAGTATTTGGCAAGGCAGGCATCGAGCCCAAGATCCGTCGCGTCCATGACTGGGTTGCCGAGGGGTAAGTCATGCCTCCTGTTTAGATTGAGCTTCCTTGTGAATTTCAATGGTCGATTCGAGTTGGTTTGCGGTCGATTTTGCTATGGGTGTCCTGATTGCGTCTCTGTTTTTCATAGGTTAGGATGGAGTTGCGGTTTGCTTTCTTGGTGCACATTAGAAGGGACCGCTACATCCTGAATGAACACAATAAGAAGAAATTCCAAGGAGGTTTCGATTATCTCTTGCCAATGGCATGCAATTGAAGTTTCCGACAATCTGGTCAGGTAATTTGCAGCCAATATCCTTGGAGTTTGCTTGATGAAGTAGAATACAAATACTATGATGGGGGAAATAAATGGGTGACAGTTAGTACTGATGAAGAGCTCACTACCATGTTTGCTAAGCATAAGGAGATAGAGAATTTTCATGTGAGGCTCCAAGTTGATGTGCTTGAGAAGGCATTTGGACCTAGGATAGTGGGTGCACCTTCTCGGGAAGAACCATGTCGTCGTACTAGCAGCTCTAGCTAGAATAGCTCAATTATTAGTGCACGGCGATGTCGTGGCTCGACAAGTGTGGGCATCGGCAGAAGGGTCCCCCTTGAAGTAGAGCCTGATGCCTGCAATTCTGGGGTTGATGAAAAGAAGCTATGTTTTGATGTAATTCCGAATTTATGATGGGCACCTCGGGCTGAAAACCAAGATGAGGCTGACAATGATGTCCATGTGGAGGATGACGCGGTGGGTGAAGACGAAGACCTTGCAGCTATTGAATGGGACCCTTTGAACCCTCATATGGAAGAAGGTTCTGTTTTTGCATCCATGAGTGAGTGTAGAAATGCACTTGTGACGTACTGCATCAAAGCAGAACGCACTTTCAAGTTGATAAGAGCGATCAAGTATGTTACATAGTGCACTGTCTGACTGAGGGTTGTCCATGAAGGATGCTCGCATCTAAAATGCGAAATAGCATAAATGTTCAAGTCAAAGTGAACCCTTTTAGGCACATATGCCAGGAATCAACCCTTATGAAAGAAACAATCAGTAGAGCCAAGTCAAGATGGATGGCGGAAGAAGTAAAGAAGTGGGTGAAAGAAAACCAGCAAGTGGGTGCGAAGAATTGCAGAAGAACATCAAAGAGTGGTTCAAGATAGAGTTACCATACATGAGAGTGTTGAATGGTAAACAACATGCTATGGATTCTATTTATGATAACTGGCAGGAAAGTTTTCAATTGTTGTAGTCATGCAAAGGTGAAGTCGAGAGGACCAGCCCAGGTAGTATTGTAGATATTGGCCACCACACCATGGAGTGCACCTTCAGGGGAGTAACAAAGACCAAGGAATGCTTTAGGAATATTTTTGTCTGCTTTGAGGCTTGTCGCCGGGTTTTTTTTGCAGGATGCAGGCCGTATTTGTCTATTGATGCTACTTTTCTCACATGAAGGTTTAAAGGACAGGTAGTAGCAACTTGTGTAGTTGATGCACACAGTTTCGTATTTCCAGTTTCGTACAGTGTGCTAGAGATAGAGTCCGAGGAGAGATGGACTTGGATTTTGCATAATCTGCGTCGAGTTATTGCACATCCCAATGGGTTGGTAATTCATACAGATGCCTGCAAAGGTTTAGAAGTGGTTGTGGACAATGTGTTCTATAGAGTAGAGCATAGGGAATGCACGTGTCACCTTCCTACAAATTTTGTGAAGAATTAGAAAGGAAAGGTGTATACCCACAATTTATGGCCAACATCGTTGACTTGCAGTGTGAAGAAGCACAACTACCACTTGAGGCAGTTATATACGAATCCCAAAGTAAAGGAATACTTGGAAACACACCACTCCAAGTTATGGGCTAGAAGCCAATTCAGTAAACTGAGCAAAGTGACCATGTGCACAATAATCTTGCAGAGTCTTTCAACTCAACAATTCGAAATCTAAAGGGTCTTTATGTGGTGGATTTGCTTGACATGATAAGGATAGAATACGTGTAGAAGTTTCATTATGTGCAGGAATAACCGCGGAAAAATTCATGGGCCACATTGTCACCCCTGCCGTGATGAATGAACTGAAGAAGAAAACAACAGGCTTGGAAATGAACATGACTCTTTGCTCGGGTACCACATCAAGCTGTCATTTTTGGATAAATAGAAGAGGGAATTGGAGATATCCAGCGGATTAGAAGCTAGAACTTGGAGTTGTAGGCACTGCCAGATAACTGGGTTGCCATGCATTCATGCCTTGTTTTTCATCACTCCTCTCTCAGGTCCAGCAGGGAACATACAACAGCATGTGCATGATTACTACTCTGTTGCAAGGTTCAAAGCCACATATGCATATGCCTTACCTGCTTTGGAGGTGATGACCCACAAGTATAGGGGATCAATCGTAGTCCTTTCGATAAGTAAGGGTGTCGAACCCAACGAGGAGCAAAAGGAAATGACAAGTGGTTTTCAGCAAGGTAATGTCTGCAAGCATTGAAATTATAAGTAGGAGATAGCAGGATAATTTGTAACGAGCAAGTAATAGTAACGACAAATAGTATGAAGCAAGGTAGCCCAATCCTTCTGTGGCAAAGGACAGGCCAAAACGGTTTCTTATAATAAGCAAAGTGTTCTTGAGGGTACACAAGAATTTCATCTAGTCACTTTCACCGTATTGGTTGAATTTCTGTTCGTTACTTCAATAATTTGATATGTGGGTGGACCGGTGCTTAGTTGTTGTTCTTACTTGAATAACCTCCTACTTATGATTAACCCCATCGCAAGCATCCGCAACTACGAGAAAAGTATTAAGATTAAATCTAACCATAGCATTAAACATTTCGATCCAAATCGGTCCCTTATGAAGTAGCGCATAAACTAGGGTTTAAGATTTTGTCACTCTATCAACCCATCATCTAATAACTTCTCCAGAATGCATTCCCTTAGGCCCAAATATGGTGAAGTGTCATGTAGTCGACATTCACACGACACCACTAAGGGAATCACAACATACATATCATCGAAATACCGAACACATATCATGTTCATATGATTACTTGCAACATGATTTGTCCCGTGAGCTCAAGAACTAAAGTAACTACTCACAAGTGATAAACATGATCATAATTAGAGGGGTATTGAATAGAGTAATGGATCTGAACATATAATCTTCCACCAGATAAACTATATAGTGATTAACTACAAGATGTAATCAATACTACTATATTCACCCACATGTACCAATATGAGGTTTCGGTACAAAGATTGAACACAAGAGATGAACTAGGGTTTGAGAGGAGATGGTGTTGGTGAAGATTGGCCTCCCCAAGATGAGAGGGTTGTTGGTGATGACGCTGGCTTAGATTTCCCCCTCCGGGAAGGAAGTTCCCCCGGCGAAATGGCTCTGCCGGAGGGCAAAAGTGCTCCTGTCCAAGTTCCACCTCGAGACTACGACGCTCCTCCCGAAAGTCCTCTCCTTAATTATTTTAGGTCAAAATGACTTATATACTAGAAGACGGGCATCGGAGCTGGGCCGAGGAGGGCACAACCCACCAGGGCACGCCTGGGCTCCCTGGCGTGCCCAGGTGGGTTGTGCCCTCCTGGTGGGCCCCATCTGGTACTTATTTGCTCTGATAATTCTTAAATATTGCATAAAAAATCCTCGTGGAGTTTCATCTCACTTGGAGTTGTACAGAATAGGTACCCTAATGTTTCTTTTTTAGGTCCAGTTTTCCAGCTGCCGCTATTCTCCTTCTTGATATAAACTGTGTTGGGGAACGCGGTAATTTCAAAAAAAATTCTACGATCACGCAATATCTATCTAGTTGATGCATATCAACAAGAGGGGAGGTGTGTCCACGCACCCTTGTAGACTGTCGGTGTGCATCGGTAGGGGTTCTCCTTTTGACCCCTTTACTTGTGCACGGGCAGTCAGAGCCACCCGCCACAGCCACGCATAACAGGGCAAGGGAGGGAAGCCGGAGAGAAGCCGAAAGCACAAGACAAAAAAAGCAACATCAAGGACCAAGGCCACAGAGATCGGATGGGCGAAGCAGGTTCCTCCAGCAAGGACCCTTGCCGGGGTAGCCTCGGCAAGACCCTTGCCGGGGCAGCTCGCCCACACCAACGGAGCAAGCCACCTTCGTTCCCACCATCTCCAACGCCAACAAACGCATTAGGACAGGACTCGGGAGGCACTTCCATGGTGGCATGCAGATCTTTGTGAAGACAAAGAATATTCAAGATCAGATGAGAATTGGAAGGCAATGATCCTCGGCAGTGTTCTTGCAGAGGAAACCTACAAGACCCCCGGCAAGGTCCTTGCCGGGGACAACAGCGCACCACGGCAAGACCCTTGCCGGGCCACCCAGCAAGATCCTTGCCGAGGGCGTCAGCAGGGCCACTGCCAGGCCCACACCAGCCAAGTCTCTACCGCCGTTCACATGCAGCTGCCGACCCAACTAGTTGGGCAGGCACCTCTGTGGCAGCATGCAGCCCTTCGTGGAGGCTCCACCACCGCGCCACCTCAGCTGCTTGCCTACCGACATGGCACCGCATGCATCGCTGGCCAGGGTGCGTGTCAAAGCTAGGATGAGCGCCGACGGATGGGACGGGCCTCGCCCCCGTCCCCGATAAAGTGAAGGGACACCTAAGCCCCGCATTAAATGCTCCTTGTCCTGTAATACGGGCGATAAGCTCGCGGCACTGTAGGCCTTTCCACCTCCTGTGTGCCACTGTGGCAGCCCCTTTCGCCTATAAAAGGAGGTCCATGGCGCACTGGAAAAGGATTCGGCTCTTTGGAACCAGGCAGCACCCATAGCTAGTTCGAGAGCTCAAGAACACTGAATACATCCACGAAAGCAGGACTGTAGGGTTTTACGCATCCTTGCGGCCCGCACCAGGGTAAACCATACTTGTGCTGATTACTAGTCCCACTCTTCTCACAACCCCGTGCCCCGCAACCATAGTAGGGATTCTTGTGATCCCATAGGTGTCGTTTCCCACCGACATCCTTGGCGTGCTAGGTAGGGGGACGCAATTATGATAATCTAGTCTATTAGCTAGCCCAGCAGTTCATCATCGCCATGGCTCCTAAGAAGAAGACGACCATGGCGATCGGTTCACCCGGGACCAGACTGCCAGTACCAGTGCAGACCAGTAGTGGGCCAGTCGCGGAGAGAACACGTGGCATGGACCGCGAACACCCACATTAGCCTCGCAATCCAGGCTCGGTGGGCGGCGTCGTTCGTACGATAGACGATGGGCCACGCGACGTTGGCTCAAGGGACGAGGTCGGGCCCCCCACTGGCAGCGCGGGGCCCTCCAGGGCATCGTCATGCCGCCAAATGGCGGCGTGGCCACCTCCAAGATGCCAACACCAACGCCGACGGTGCGCTCTTCTCAGGTCGTGCGCGATGAGCAGCGCCGCCCTGCTGGTGACCCTGGCCGCCACCCTAGGAAGAGTCCCATGCGCCCTTCACAGGATGAGCGTGTCCAGCATGCGCACCGAGGCACTGGCGAAGGTGGCGGACGGCTACATGGCCGTAGTGGAGCTCCTTCTAACGTGGTTAGAAGTCGAAGCGCATAACGGTCCACCCATCTCTCGCCGCCGCCCACACTAGCAGAAGCCCTAGCACGCGCGCAGCTGCTCCTCAACTTTCCTCCCACCGCGGAGAAGCTTGACGAATGGAGGGCCACCGTCCGGAGCCTCATCGACATCGCAAACAACGACGCGTTGCAGCCAGCGGGGCCCGTAGGCCGTCGCTCTGCCGAGCCACTGCATGCCAGCGGAGGCCGGGCCATAGGCGATGCGGCCACGGTGCATTCCCCTCCTCCATCCCGGCCACCACGGGTGTCGGTCCGTCGCGATGACGCTCGTGATGACATCTCCATAGCGTCGTCTGACCCGCGAACCCACCGCGACCAGCGCCAAGTTCTTTGGGAGCGAGCTTATGAGGACGCTCGAACCACCATCGAGCGCCGACAGGACACACGCCACCAGTCGGACAGGCGGGCAGGGCCCACTACAGACCACCCAGCACCGGGAGGCTACGGTGGCCTACCTTACAAGGTGGGTTGTCCGGCCTTCACCCGTGAGCTGCGGCAGTTCTAGTAGCCCTCCCACCGCATGTTCAAACCCGACGTTGGCGAGAAGTACAACGGCAAGACTCACCCGTCGGAGTTCCTGAGGGAGTCCCGGATTAGGGGGTGTCCGGATAGCCGGACTACCATCATCGGCCGAACTATCATCGGCCGACTATCATCATCATCGACCGGACTCCAAGACTATGAAGATACAAGATCGAAGACTTTGTCCCGTGTCCGGATGGGACTTTCCTTGGCGTGGAAGGCAAGCTTGGCGATACGAATACGTAGATCTCCTACTATTGTAACCGACTCTATGTAACCCTAGCCCTCTCCAGTGTCTATATAAACCGGATGGCTCTAGTCCGTAGAACAACAACAACAACAACAACAACAACCATTACAATCATACCATAGGCTAGCTTCTAGGGTTTAGCCTCCTTGATCTCGTGGTAGATCCATTCTTGTCAACATCCACAATATCAATATCAATCAAGTAGGACGTAGGGTTTTACCTCCATCAAGAGGGCCCGAACCTGGGTAAAACATCGTGTCCCTTGTCTCCTGTTACCATCCGCCTCGACGCATAGTTCGGGACCCCCTACCCGAGATCCGCCGGTTTTGACACCGACATTGGTGCTTTCATTGAGAGTTCCTCTGTGTCGTCACCGATAGGCTTGATGGCCTCTTCAATCGACAACGACGCAGTCCTGGGTGAGACTTTTCTCCCCGGACAGATCTTCGTATTCGGCGGCTTCGCACTGCGGGCCAACTCACTTGGCCATCTGGAGCAGATCGAAAGCTACGCCCCTGGCCGTCAGGTCGGGTTTGGAAGCCTAAACTTTATGGCCGATATCCGCGGGGACTTGATCTTCGATGGATCTGAGCCACAGCCGAGCGTGCCGCGCTGTCACGATGGGCATGAGCTAACTATGCCGCCGGACAGCACCTTGGAGGCCGCACACAAATCCGCTCCGACCCATAGTCCGGAGCCGATCGCTCAGATCGACGACGGATGGCTGGACACCGCCTCGGGAGCTGCAACTTCTACGGCGATGGAGCCGAACACTTACCTTGTCCCGCATAAAGCTCATGACTCCGAGGTGCTGGACTCTCTGCCGGACTCCAAACCTCCTGCGCACCTGCCAGTCGAATCCGACTGGGCGCCGATCATGGAATTCCCCGCCACGGACATCTTTCAGCACTCACCCTTCGGCGATATCTTAAATTCGCCGAAGCATCTCTCGCTATCCGGAGAGCCCTGGCCGAACTACGGCCAGGATGGTTGGGACGCGGATGACGAAGAAATTCAGAGCCCACCCACCACCCACTTCGTTGCCACCGTCGACGATCTAACCGACGTACTCGACTACGACTCCGAAGACATCGACGGTATGGACGACGATGCCGAAGACTATCAAGAACCAGTGCCTACAGGACATTGGAAGACCACCTCGTCATACGACATATATATGGTGGATACCCCTAAAGATGGGGACGGCGAAGAAGCAACGGAGGCCGATTCCTTAAAGAAACAGCCCAAGCGCCGACATCAGCGGCGCCGCTCTAAATCCCGCCACAGCAAGAATAGAGATTCCGGCACAGGAGATAATAACACCCCAGAAAGTGCCGAAGACAACCCCCTCCAGCACGATCCAGCGCAGGAGGAGGCAGAAGCAAGCCCTCACGAGAGGGCGGCAGACGAAGAGGTCGAGGATGATAATTACTTACCTCCCTCCGGAGACGAGGCAAGCCTCGACGACGACGAATTCGTCGTGCCTGAGGATCCCGTCGAACAAGAGCGTTGCAGACGCAGGCTAATGGCCACGGCAAACAGCCTAAAGAAAAAGCAGCAACAGCTTCAAGCTGATCAAGACCTACTGGCCGACAGATGGACCGAGGTCCTCGCAGCCGAAGAGTATGAACTCGAACGCCCCTCCAAAAGTTACCCAAAACACAAGTTGCTCCCCCGACTAGAGGAGGAAGCGTACAAACCTGCATCACCAGCGCACAATACGGCAGATGGACCACCTCGTGGCCGCGACAGAGAGGCATGCAAGCCCTCCACCAAAACCGTACCCCGGCACCGCTCAAAAAGCATGAAGCCACGGGGGAACGCGCCGGACTTGCAGGATATATTGGAGGACAAGGCAAGACAATCCAGATCTATCTATGGATCACGTGGGCGCCCCAAGACCCACGACGAATACCGTCGCGCCGGATACAACTACTCCGGCCGGGCCGAACACAGCAGACAACGCTCTCTCGAGCTACGTCGCGATATTGCTCAATACAGAGGCGCCGCGCACCCACTATGCTTCACTGACGAAGTAATGGATCATCAAATCCCTGAAGGGTTTAAACCCATTAATATCGAATCCTACGATGGCACAACAGACCCCGCGGTTTGGATTGAGGATTATCTCCTCCATATACATATGGCCCGCGGCGACGATCTTCACGTCATCAAATATCTCCCGCTCAAGCTTAAAGGACTAGCTCGGCATTGGCTTAACAGCCTGCCCGCAGAGTCAATTGGATGCTGGGAAGATCTGGAAGCCGTATTCCTCGACAACTTCCAGGGCACGTATGTGCGACCACCGGACGCAGATGACCTAAGCCACATAATCCAGCAGCCAGACGAATCGGCCAGGCAATTCTGGACACGGTTCTTAACAAAGAAAAATCAAATCGTCGACTGTCCGGATGCAGAGGCCCTCGCTGCCTTCAAACATAACATCCGCGACGAGTGGCTGGCCCGGCACCTAGGACAGGAAAAGCCGAAATCCATGGCAGCCCTCACATCACTCATGACCCGCTTCTGTGCGGGAGAGGATAGCTGGCTAGCTCGCAGCAACAACCTCAGCAAAAACGCTGGCAGTCCGGATACCAAGGACCGCAATGGCAGGTTGTGTCGAAACAAAAACAAACGCCGCATTAACGGCGACAGCAATGAGGATATGGCAGTCAACGCCAGATTCCGAGGCTCCAAGCCCGGTCAACGGAAGAAGCCATTCAGAAGAACCACTCCGGGCCCGTCCAATTTGGACCGAATACTCGACCGCTCCTGTCAAATACATGGAACCCCCGAAAAGCCAGCTAACCACACCAATAGAGATTGTTGGGTATTCAAGCAGGCAGGCAAATTAATCGCCAAAAACAATGACAAGGGGCTACACATCGATGACGAGGAAGGGACCCGGCCGCTGAACAACAGAGGACAAAAAGGATTCCCCCCTCAAGTTCGGACGGTAAACATGATATACGCAACGCATATACCCAAGAGGGAGCGGAAGCGTGCACTAAGGGACGTATACGCAATGGAGCCAGTCGCCCAAAAATTCAACCCATGGTCCTCTTGCCCGATCACTTTTGATCGAAGAGACCATCCGACCAGTATCCGCCATGGCGGATTCGCCGCATTGGTTTTAGACCCAATCGTCGATGGATTTCACCTCACGAGAGTCCTGATGGACGGCGGCAGTAGCCTGAACCTGCTTTATCAGGATACAGTGCGAAAGATGGGCATAGACCCTTCAAGGATTAAACCTACAAAGACAACCTTCAAAGGCGTCATACCAGGTGTCGAGGCCAGTTGTACAGGCTCAGTTAGACTGGAAGTGGTCTTCGGATCCCCGGATAATTTCCGAAGCGAGGAGTTAATCTTCGACATAGTCCCATTCCGCAGTGGCTATCACGCTCTGCTCGGACGAACCGCGTTCGCAAAATTCAACGCGGTGCCGCATTATGCATACCTTAAGCTCAAGATGCCAGGCCCTCGTGGAGTCATCAGGGTCAATGGAAACACGGAACGCTCCCTCCGAACGGAGGAACATACAGCGGCTCTCGCGGCAGAAGTACAGAGCAGCCTTTTAAGGCAATTTTCGAGTCCGGCCGTTAAACGACCGGACACGGCCAAACGCGCCCGGAGCAACATCAACCAAGACCACCTGGCACATTCCGAGCACGCGTAGCAATGCGGCCTCAACCCCAGCCCTCGCACAATTGTAAGACAAACTCTCCGCGTACATAATTACGCCCTGGAGATACCATGGGCATAGGGGGAGAGGCACAACCACAACAGACCCAGAGTGCGGTTCGACCACACCAGGGGCTCCCAAGTGTGTCGCTCTTTTTATCTTTTATTTCTCTCTTTTTTATACAGAACTCTGTCCGGCGGCGAACCTGCCGAACTCATGATGCAACAGCCAGGGAGGGACAAAGGCTGCGACGAACACTCAGGTGGTCTCCATTACGAGCATTAAATTTGTTAAATACACCATTCCGCGGCCTACCCCTGGAGGGAGACGCCTTTAATTCGTCCAATCCCTTGCTTTCCGCACTATTTGTATCATTCCGCACTCATAGCAAATCTTCTCGAATAAAATGCAGCACTTTTTGCCCATAATTGCATTACCTTATATATATATGTTCATTTACGACATGTTGCATCCGTACATTTTGGTACGGCCAAATACACCAGGGGCTTATGTTCCCCGCATTATGGTGTGATAAAGTCCGCACACTTTCACAAGTGCGGCACCCCGAACTTATAGCATTATATGAATCGGCTCCGAATCATGTCTTGGGTCAATAGTTGGGTTTGCCCGGCTCCCATGTTTGGCACCTTACGTTCCGTTCTATCGGCTAAGGTAGCACTGGGAGAACCACTGCGATTGCGCCCCGGTTGAGCCGGGTTAACGCCTCAGTGGAGAAAGCTAAAACTGACTGTCATGATAAGGCGAGAGACTGGTCGCTGTTCGAGAGGTCTTTTCGGGTCCTTAAAGACCTACGCCGCTTCGAGCGAAGTACCGGATAATGTCCGACGAAGGCGTGGATAGCGCCCCGAATTCGGTCTTCCGAATACTAGGGGCTTCGCCGAAATTTAAAATTATAGAATTCTATGGCTAAGTGAGAGTGTTCAAGCACTATAAGTCCGGTTGCCTTGTTCGTTGTGTTGAGCGCCTCCCTAGATGGACCCAAAAATGGGAACAAGAGTGCTCAAGTTTATCCCGAACACCCCAGCACTCGTGGCATGGGGGCTGAAGCCGACGACTTGCCATCTCTCAGATTTAATAAACGGCCGCACAGAAGGTAATATTTTAAATTAACAAGCGTTGCTTAGCGCATATGAACAAAGTTTTCAGCGCACAGGATAACACATTGCGAATTTACTCAATAATTACATCCCTGGGGCACTCATCCGCAATCTTGCGGGCACCCTTCAGGACAGTCTTATAGTACATCTCGGGCGTACGATATTCCTTGCCCGCTGGTGGCGCGTCAGTGATTAGCTTCTCCGCATCCAGCTTGCCCCAATGCACCTTTGCGCGGGCAAGGGCCCGACGAGCACCTTCAATACAGGCGGAGCGCTTGATAACCTCCACCCAGGGGCACGCATCCACCAACCGTCGCACGAGGCCGAAGTAGCTCCCAGGCATGGCCTCTCCAGGCCACAGCCGGACTATGAGGCCCTTCATGGCCTGCTCGGCCACCTTGTGGAGCTCGACCAGCTGCTTCAGCTGGTCGCTAGGGGGCACCGGATGGCCGGCCTCAGCATACTGAGACCAGAAGACCTTCTCCGTTGAGCTCCCCTCCTCGGCTCGGTAGAATGCGGCGGCATCAGACACGCTGCGAGGCAGATCTGCAAACGCCCCTGGAGAGCTCCGAATTCGGGTAAGTAACACGTAATTTACATTCACATGCTTGCTTTGCATGAAAAATGCCTTACCCGCCGCTATCTTCCTCACCAACTCAATCTCCTGAAGGGACTTATGGGCATCGGCCTTGGCAGTTTTGGCACTTTCGAGAGCCGAGGCAAGCTCGGACTCTCGAGTCTTTGAGTCACGCTCCAAACTCTCATGCTTTTCCATGAGAGCCTGGAGCTCTTGCCGAACCACCGCCACCCGCGCCTCCTGCTTTTCTCGCTCTGCCCGTTCCGCGGCCGCATTGCGTTCGGCCGCGGACACGGCCTCCTTCAGGGTCGCCACCTCGTTCGTGGCCCCTGCAGTACCCATGTTATCCTTGTTATTTTTTGTTGCAACCTAAATCCTTTTCTGTAAGGTACAAGTTCAAAGAGGTGTTACTCACCTTCTTTGTCCTGGAGCTGCTTCTTGGCGCGGCCGAGCTCTTGCTCGGACCGCTCGAGCTCCTGCTTCAAAGCACCGACCTCCGCAGTCAGTGCGGCAGAGGTCAGCAGCGCAGCCTGCAACCCATATTGACATAATTTTTTAGCAACCCTGCGTATATCTTCTTTTTTTCAGATCCTCAGTCCGGCTTTTCTTTCCGAACACCGAACCGAGCATCAGGGGCTACTGTCTATGCGGTATTACATTGCATATTTTTAACTTCTTACCTCAAAGCCTGATAGAAGGCTATTGCAGGCTTCGGTCAGCCCGCTCTTGGCAAGCTGTACCTTCTGAATCACCGCACTCATAATAGTGCGGTGTTCTTCCTCGATGGAAGCGCTCTGCAGCGCCTCCAACAAATTGTCCGGCGCCTCCGGTTGGACGGAAGCTGCCGGCGTCACGGTCTTGCCCTTCGTGCGAAGGGGCCGCCGGCCGGACTCCGGAACCACTGCGGGTTCTGATGTGGAGTCCGGCGCAAAGTCCGGGAGGCCGCCTTGTGGCGCCTCCGGAGCCTCCCCCTGATGGGTCCCTTCTTGGGATCCCACCTCGGCGTCCTCGGTGTCGCGAGGGGTGGAGGCGGTCGGGATGGAGTCTACATCCGACGGAGCCAACGACCCGCTCGATGAAGCGGGGAGATCATCATTGGCCGGACTACAGGCAGCATGCGGCATCAGAATGACACTATGTGACGCAGAAAAAGAAATTATAAATCATTCAGGAATCCGGATACTTACGATCTCGCCGGAGGCCTGGCCCTTGAAGGCCATTCTTCCTCGCCAACATTGATGTTGGCGGAGCTGTCCGGGGGAATAGTCCTTCCCCTCTTGGACCCTTCGGCCTCCCCTGTTGGGGAAGCCTTCCTCTTCCTCTCTCCCTCCTCTGGGAGAGAGTCCTCTTTCTCCTCCTCGTTTTCGGGGGAGGAGTCCGCCCCGGAGTCGTCGGACACCTGAAAACGGGAACTCTTTCGAGCACCCGTGGCCTCCTTCTTGGCCTTCTTCTCCGGCACCACGTGCGGTGCCGGAACCAGCAGCCTCGCTAGATGGGCGTCTACTGGGTTTTCTGGCATAGGAGCCGGGCAGATAATCTGCTCCGCCTTCCTCATCCAGTCCTGTCAAAGGAAAAGGGGAAATTAAAACCCGCATAGAGTCAAACTATGAAAAGCAAGTGTCCCGTAAAGGGGTAGAATCACTTACCTCATCGGCTTGACGCTGCGAGCGAAATCCGCGATCTTCAGTCGCGGATGCGGGGGCTTCGGCGCCCTTAAACAGCACCCGCCAGGCGCCTTCGTACGTTGTGTCGAAGAGCCCGCTCAGCGCCTGGTGCTGTTCCAGATTGAACTCCCACAGATTGAATGCCCGCTCCTGGCATGGGAGAATCCGGCGGATGAGCATGACTTGGACCATGTTAACCAGCCTGAGCTTCTTCACCAGCTTCTGGATACAGGCTTGGAGTCCCGTCAGCTCCTCTGAACTACCCCATAGCAAGCCCTTCTCTTTCCAGGAGGTGAGCTGCGTGGGGATACCAGATCTAAACTCGGGGGCCGCTGCCCACATAGGGTCGCGCGGCTCAGTGATATAGAACCACCCCGATTGCCACCCCTTGACGGATTCCACGAAGGCCCCTTTGAACCAAAGGACGTTGGGCATCTTGCCCAACATGGCGCCTCCGCACTCCGCTTGAGTGCCCTTCACTACCTTCGGCTTGACATTGAAGGTCTTGAGCCACAAGCCGAAGTGGGGCTGGATGCAGAGGAAGGCCTCGCACACGACGATAAACACCGAGATGTTGAGGATGAAGTTCGGCGCCAGATCATGGAAATCAAGGCCGTAGTAGAACATGAGCCCCCGGACAAAGGGGTGAAGTGGAAAGCCCAGTCTGCGGAGGAAGTGGGGAAGAAAAACGACCCTCTCATGGGGCCTGGGGGTGGGGATGATCTTCCCCTCGTCGGGCAGCCGGTGCGCAATGTCGCCGGACAGGTAGCCGGCGCTGCGCAGTCTTTCGATGTGCTCCTCCGTAACGGAGGAGGTCATCCACTTGCCTCCCGCTCCAGACATGACTGGGGAAGGTTGAGACGAGATGTGCGGGCTTGGGCGCTGGAGCTCGAGTGCGCGGAGATGGATAAGCAAAGGAGGAAGAAGGCGTAGGTGAAAAGGTGAATCCTTATCCCTTATATGGGCGGGCGAAGTCTGCGCGTCCCCCACCGGCCTAGTAAAACACGCTTATCCCCCAAGCGTCACCATCAATGGTGCGGTTGGGTTACCCACGTCCGTATTGATGAGAATCCCGGATTAAGGGGGAACACGATCTCTGCTTCAACAAGACGTGCCAAGGAAACCGCTTCACTAAATGCGCTGAGGTGGTAGAGTAAAAAACGATTCAAGTAATGGCTTGGTAGTGGCGTGACGTCATTCCGCAAAAAACGTCAGCAGATTGAACTTGTGTATATATTATTCTCTCTACGATGGAATGTGGAATTTATTTTGCAGAGCCAGACACTATCCTGGTGTTCACAATCTTCTATCATTCGGAGGAGGAACCCGCCTTGCAATGCCAAGCAATATACGCGCCGGACTTATCGTCATTGAAGCCTGGTTCAGGGGCTACTGAGGAAGTCCCAGATTAGGGGGTGTCCGGATAGCCGGACTACCATCATCGGCCGAACTATCATCGGCCGGACTATCATCATCATCGACCGGACTCCAAGACTATGAAGATACAAGATTGAAGACTTCGTCCCGTGTCCGGATGGAACTTTCCTTGGCGTGGAAGGCAAGCTTGGCAATACGGATACATAGATCTCCTACTATTGTAACCGACTCTATGTAACCCTAGCCCTCTCCGGTGTCTATATAAACCGGATGGCTCTAGTCCGTAGAACAACAACAACAACAACAACAACAACCATTACAATCATACCATAGGCTAGCTTCTAGGGTTTAGCCTCCTTGATCTCGTGGTAGATCCACTCTTGTAAACATCCACAATATCAATATCAATCAAGCAGGACATAGGGTTTTACCTCCATCAAGAGGGCCCGAACCTGGGTAAAACATCGTGTCCCTTGTCTCCTGTTACCATCCGCCTAGATGCACAGTTCGGGACCCCCTACCCGAGATCCGCCGGTTTTGACGCCGACAGTTCCTCAGCATCGACACCATTGCGATGCAAGCTGCTGGGGCCTACGACGATAAGGTGCTTGCCAACTACTTCCCGTTGGCACTCAAGCCTAATGTTATGTCATGGTTGATGCACTTGCCAATGGACTCCATTTCATCTTGGGCGGATCTGTGCCATGAGTTTGTTGGCACCTTTACCGGAGGCCTCCAAGCTCATGGCCAGGCGAGTGATTTGCACATCATCCCCTAGAAGGAAGGAGAAAACTTATGTAAGTACATCCAAAGGTTCAGCCGAGTGCAATACAACATCCCTGATGTCCATCCTGCCGCTGTGATCAGTGCATTCCACTAGAATCTACGCAACCGCAAGATGCGTGAGGAGCTGGCAATGAACAAGGCCAAGGATGTGGCCAAGCTTTATGTTCTGGCTGATCGATGCGCTCGTGCTGAAGAGGGAAGGAAGTACCCTGACAAAGATGCCGACGCGGAAACCGACTCCACGGGCGATACCGCCACCCCTATGAAGAAGGGCCGGCACCATAACAAGAAGCGCAAGGGCAAGGCCGTGCTTGCCGTCGAGGGATCCGACGACACCGGCTCCACCAAGAAGACCAAGGCGGGCGACCCCGGCAAGGAGGTTGCCAGGTGTGTTGCCTGCCAGGCCTTGGCGGCTGCCGACAAGCCAGAAGCTCCGACAAGCAGTATTGCAAGATCCACTGCACCAAGGGCCATGACCTCCAAAACTGCCGGCAAGTAGAGCTGCTCACTGAGAAGCAGAAGGCCGAGTATGAGCGGCGGGACAAGGAGAAAGTCCAAGATGGTGCCGAGGGATCTGGCAAGAAACATGGCGGCCAAGGAGGCCGCCGCAGCAAAGATAATCAGCAGGAGAGTCCCGCCCGAGGCCGCGACAAGAAGCAAGAGGACGTTGATCGTGACGTGGATGACGATTTCGGTGACCACGAGTTCCAGAAAGGCACTGAGGCCATGTGCATGGATGGTGGCGCCTCACTACATACATTCCACTGCTAACTCGAGCGGTGGGTGCGTGAGGTCACAGTGGTGGAGCCATCGTTTGACGCACGAAAGCCGCTAAAATGGTCCAGCACGCCCATCATCTTCGACACCGAGGACCATCCTGACCGCACTACTGCGGTCGGGTGCTTGCCATTGTTGGTCTCACCAACAATCCGCAACCTCAAGGTGACAAAGATGTTGATTGATGGCAGGGACGGTCTGAACTTGATCTCGCCTGTTGTAGTCAGAAGGCTACAGATCCCTGATGGAGACCTCGAGGAGACGGGCACGTTCCAAGGGGTTAACCTGGGGAGGAGCCAGCCAAAGGGAAAGATCACGCTGCCCGTGACATTTGGAGGCGAGATGAACCACATGACGGAGAGGATTGTTTTTGATTTAGCCGAGATCCCCTTGCCCTACAACGGGATTGTTTTTGATTTAGCCGAGATCCCCTTGCCCTACAACAGGATCCTCGGCCGCCCGGCACTAGCCAAGTTCATGGCGGCTTCACACTACGCCTACAACATGCTGAAGATGACTGGGCCGATGAACATCATCACCGTCCCCTACGACAAGAAAGATGCGTTGATTTGCGCCGACCAACTTTACCAGGAGGCAGTTGCAGCAGCTGCCACTAAGGCGCCTGCTCCTGCCGGCGGAGCCCCGGGAGGGAAGAAGACCGGCGATACCCCTGGCAAGAGCCAGAAGTCCAGACCTGTACCACCAGAGACCAAGAAGGTTCCTGTCAAGGAGGACGGCATGGGGGAAGCTTTTACCATAAGCTCCACCCTCGATAGCAAATAGGAAAGCAAACTCATCGCCTTCCTGCGGGCAAATGTCGATGTGTTTGCATGGCAAGCCTCCGACATCCCCGGTGTTCCCAGGGAGTTGATTGAGCACCATCTTGCTGTCTGTCCTAATGCGCGGCCTGTCAAGCAGAAAGTCAGGAAGCAAGCTCTGGAGAGGCAGGAGTTCATCACGGAGGAGATCAGGAAGCTAGAGGCGGCAGGCTTGGTAAGAGGAGTACTCCATCCGACATGGTTGGCCAATCCGGTAGTGGTGCGCAAGGCAAACGGGAAGTGGAGACTGTGTATTGATTATACAGACATCAATAAGGCTTGTCCAAAGGATCACTTCCCGTTTCGACGCATCGACCAGATTGTTAACTCCACGGCTAGGTGTGACCTGTTATCATTCCTCGACGCCTACTCAGGGTACCACCAGATCTTCATGACAAAAGAGGACGAGGAGAAGACAGCATTCATCACCCCATGTGGTACGTCTTGCTTTTTACGGATGCCTTTCGGGTTGAAGAGTGCTGGCTCAACCTTTGCAAGAGCAGTCCAAATTGGTTTTGAGCCCTAGCTACATAGAAATATGGAAGCTTATATGGATGACATAGTGGTCAAAACCAAGGACAAAGCAACACTTGTGCAAGATCTGGAGGAAACATTTGGAAACCTGCACAAGATCAACCTCAAATTGAACCCTGAGAACCTTCTTGGGTTCTTTGTGTCGCAGTGCGGGATTGAGGCAAACCCAGAAAAGATCAAGGCCATCGAGCAGATTGAGGTGCCCAATTGGATCAAGGACGTGCGTCGGCTCACTGGCTGCATTGCCGCCATGAGCAGATTCATCTCCAAGTCTGTGGAGCGTGCCCTTCCCTTTTTCAAGATCTTGAAGAAAACATGCCCAGTGGAGTGGACCCGGAGGCCGAGGCAGCACTACAAGACTTGAAGAAGTACCTCTCCTCTGCCCCAGTGTTGGTTGCGCCTAGACCACAAGAACCGCTGCTGCTATATCTAGCGGCAACAAATCAAGTGGTTAGCGCCGCACTAGTAGCACAGAGAGAGGTTGATGAAGAGGCGGCGACAACGGCAGAGTCCACGGATGGCGGGCCAGAACCCTTCCCGGCAGGGCTTGACACAAAAGAAGAAAATGGTCCAACACCCAGTTTACTTCGTCAGCTCCCTCTTGCAGGGGGCTAGATCGAGGTACTCACGTGTGCAAAAATTGCTTTTCGGCCTCCTTACGACCTTGAGGAAGTTGCTCCATTACTTACAAGCGCACGAGATCACCGTAGTCACCCGCCTCCCGTTGCAACGGATACTACACAACCCAGATGCGATGGGGAGGATCGTGGAATGGGCCCTGGAGCTGTCAAGTTTCAGTTTAAAGTTTGAGAGTACCCCGACGATTCAGAGCAGAGTCTTGGCGGAGTTTGTTGCTGAATGGACCTCGATGCCCGATGATGTCTACTACACAACCTTCTTCTTGTAGACGTTGTTGGGCCTCCAAGTGCAGAGTAGTAGTACTTTGCTTCGAGGGTTAATAAACTTTTTGCGAAGTATGTGAGTTCTTTTTGACTAATGTTGAGTCCATGGATTATACGCACTCTCACCCTTCCACCTTTGCTTGCCACTCTAGTATCGCGAGACTTTTGCCGATGGATCAAACCCGCCTTATACCCTTCTTCAAAAATGTTGGGGAACGTAGTAATTTCAAAAAAATTCCTACGCACACGAAAGATCATGTTGATGCATAGCAACGAGAGGGGAGAGTGTGTCCACGTACCCTTGTAGACCGAAAGCGGAAGCGTTATAACAACGCGGTTGATGTAGTCGTACGTCTTCATGGCCCGACCGATCAAGCACCGAAACTACGGCACCTCCGAGTTCTAGAACACGTTCAGCTCGATGACGACCCCCGAACTCCGATCTAGCAAAGTGACAGGGAAGAGTTCCGTCAGCACGACGGCGTGGTGACGATCTTGATGTTCTACCATCGCAGGGCTTCGCCTAAGCACCGCTACAATATTATCGAGGACTATGGTGGAGGGAGGCACCGCACACGGCTAAGAGATCTCAAGGATCAATTGTTGTGTCTCTGGGGTGCCCCCCCGCCCCCTTATATAAAGGAGCAAGGGGGAGGGGTGCGGCCGGCCAGGAGGAGGGCGCGCCAGGAGGAGTCCTACTCCCACCGTGAGTAGGACTCCCCCCCTTTTCCATGTTGGACTAGGACTTGGGGGAAGGAGAGAGAGAGGGGAAAGGAAAGGGGGGCGCCGCCCCCCCTCCTTGTCCAATTCGGACATGGGGGGGGGAGGGGCGCACGGCTGCCCCTTGGCCTCCTCTCCTCTTCCTCCACTAGGCCCATTAAGGCCCATTAAGTTACTGGGGGGTTCCGGTAACCTCCCGGTACTCCGGTAAAATGCCGATTTCACCCGGAACACTTCCAATGTCCAAACATAGGCTTCCAATATATCAATCTTCATGTCTCGACCATTTTGAGACTCCTCGTCATGTCCGTGATCATATCCGGGACTCCGAACAACCTTTTGTACATCAAAACATATAAACTCATAATGAAACTGTCATCGTAACTTTAAGCGTGCGGACCCTACGGGTTCGAGAACAATGTAGACATGACCAAGACACGTCTCCGGTCAATAACCAATAGCGGAACCTGGATGCTCATATTGGCTCCCACATATTCTACGAAGATCTTTATCGGTCAGACAGCATAACAACATACGTTGTTCCCTTTGTCATCGGTATGTTACTTGCCCGAGATTCGATCGTCGGTATCTCAATACATAGTTCAATCTTGTTACCGACACGTTTCTTTAATCGTTCCATAGTACATCATCTCACAACTAACTCATTAGTTGCAATGCTTGCAAGGCTTAAGTGATGTGCATTGCCGAGAGGGCCCAGAGATACCTCTCCGACAATCGGAGTGACAAATCCTAATATCCAAATACGCCAACCCAACATGTACCTTTGGAGACACATGTAGAGCTCCTTTATAATCACCCAGTTACGTTGTGACGTTTGGTAGCACACAAAGTGTTCCTCTGGTAAACGGGAGTTGCATAATCTCATAGTCATTGGAACATGTATAAGTCATGAAGAAAGCAATAGCAATATACTAAACGATCGTGTGCTAAGCTAACGGAATGGGTCATGTCAATCACATCATTCTCCTAATGATGTGATCCCGTTAATCAAATGACAACACATGTCTATGGTTAGGAAACATAACCATCTTTGATCAACAAGCTAGTCAAGTAGAGGCATACTAGAAACACTCTGTTTGTCTATGTATTCACACATGTATTATGTTTCCGATTAATACAATTCTAGCATGAATAATAAACATTTATCATGATATAAGGATATAAATAATAACTTTACTATTGCCTCTAGGGCATATTTCCTTCAGTCTCCCACTTGCACTAGAGTCAATAATCTCGATTACACTGTAATGATTCTAACACCCATGGAGACGTGGTGCTGATAATGTTTTGCTCGTGGAAGAGGCTTAGTCAACGGGTCTGCTACATTCAGATCCGTATGTATGTTGCAAATTTCTATGTCTCCCACTTGGACTAAATCCCGAATGGAATTGAAGCATCTCTTGATGTGCGTGGTTCTTTTGTGAAATCTGGATTCCTTCGCTAAAGCAATTGCACCAGTATTGTCACAAAGGATTTTCATTGGACCCGATACACTAGGTATGACACCTAGATCGGATATGAACTCCTTCATCCAGACTCCTTCGTTTGCTGCTTTCGAAGCAGCTATGTACTCCGCTTCACATGTAGATCCCGCCACAACGCTTTGTTTTGAACTGCACCATCTGACAGCTCCACCGTTCAATGTAAACACGTATCTGGTTTGTGATTTAGAATCGTCCGGATCAGTGTCAAAGCTTGCATCAACGTAACCATTTACGATGAGCTCTTTGTCACCTCCATAAACAAGAAACATATCCTTAGTCCTTTTCAGGTATTTCAGGATGTTCTTGACCGCTGTACAGTGATCCACTCCTCGATTACTTTGGTACCTCCCTGCTAAACTTATAGCAAGGCACACATCAGGTCTGGTACACAACATTACATACATGATAGATCCTATGGCTGGAGCATAGGGAACTTCTTTCATCTTTTCTCTATCTTCTGCAGTAGTCGGGCATTGAGTCTTACTCAACTTCACACCATGTAACACACGCAAGAACCCTTTCTTTGCTTGATCCATTTTGAACTTATTCAAAACTTTGTCAAGGTATGTGCTTTGTGAAAGTCCAATTAAGTGCCTTGATCTATCTCTATAGATCTTAAAGCCCAATATGTAAGCAGCTTCATCGAGGTCTTCCACTGAAAAACACTTATTCAAGTATCCTTTTATGCTATCCAGAAATTCTATATCATTTCCGGTCAGCAATATGTCATCTACATATAGTATCAGAAATGCTACAGAGCTCCCACTCACTTTGTTGTAAATACAGGCTTCTCCAAAAGTCTGTATAAAACCAAATGCTTTGATCACACTATCAAATCGTTTATTCCAACTCCGAGAGGTTTGCACCAGTCCATAAATGGATCGCTGGAGCTTGCACACTTTGTTAGCTACCTTTGGATCGACAAAACCTTCCGCTTGCATCATATACAACTCTTCTTCCAGAAAACCATTCAGGAATGCAGTTTTGACATCCATCTGCCATATTTCATAATCATAAAATGTGGCAATTGCTAACATGATTTGGACAGACTTAAGCATCGCTACGGGTGAGAAGGTCTCATCGTAGTCAACCCCTTGAACTTGTCGAAAACCTTTCGCGACAAGTCGAGGTTTGTAGACAGTAACATTACCGTCAGCATCAGTCTTCTTCTTGAAGATCCATTTATTTTCAATTGCTTGCCGATCATCGGGAAAGTCAACCAAAGTCCACACTTTGTTCTCATACATGGACCCCATCTCAGATTTCACGGCCTCAAGCCATTTTGCGGAATCTGGGCTCACTATCGCTTCTTCATAGTTCGTAGGTTCATCATGGTCTAGTAACATGACTTCCAGAACAGGATTACCGTACCACTCTGGTGCGTATCTTATTCTGGTTGATCTACGAGGTTCAGTAACAACTTGATCTGAAGGTTCATGATCATCATCATTATCGTCCTCACTAATTGGTGTAGGTGTCACAGAAACCCGTTTCTGCGATATACTACTTTCCATTAAGGGAGTAGGTACAGTTACCTCATCAAGTTCTACTTTCCTCCCACTCACTTCTTTCGAGAGAAACTCCTTCTCCAGAAAGTTTCCGAATTTAGCGACACACGTCTTGCCTTCGGATCTATGATAGAAGGTGTACCCAACAGCCTCCTTTGGTTATCCTATGAAGACACATTTCTCCGATTTGGGTTCAAGCTTATCAGGTTGAACCTTTTTCACATAAGCATCGCAGCCCCAAACTTTCAGAAACGACAACTTTGGTTTCTTGCCAAACCACAGTTCATAAGGCGTCGTCTCAACGAATTTTGATGGTGCCCTATTTAACGTGAATGCGGCCGTCTCTAAAGCATAACCTCAAAATGACAGCGATAAATCTGTAAGAGACATCATAGATCGCACCATATCTAGTAAAGTACGATTACGATGTTCGGACACACCATTACGCTGTGGTGTTCCGGGTGGTGTTAGTTGCGAAACTATTCCGCGTTGTTTCAAATCTAGACCAAACTCGTAACTCAAATATTCTCCTCCACGACCAGATCATAGAAACGTTATTTTCTTGTTACGATGATTTTCAACTTCACTCTGAAATTCTTTGAACTTTTCAAATGTTTCAGACTTATGCTTCATTAAGTAGATATACCCATATCTGCTCAAATCATCTGTGAAGGTGAGAAAATAACGATATCCGCCACGAGCATCAACATTCATCGGACCACATACATCTGTATGTATGATCTCCAATATATCAGTTTCTCTCTCCATAGTACCGGAGAACGGTGTTTTAGTCATCTTGCCCAAAATGAACGGTTCGCAAGTACCAAGTGATTCATAATCAAGTGGTTCCAAAAGTCCATCAGTATGGAGTTTCTTCATGCGCTTTACACCAATATGACCTAAACGGCAGTGCCACAAATAAGTTGCACAATCATTATCAACTCTGCATCTTTTGGCTTCGACATTATGAATATGTGTATCACTACTATCGAGATTCAATAAAAATAGACCACTCTTCAAGGGTGCATGACCATAAAAGATATTACTAATATAAATAGAACAACCATTATTCTCTGATTTAAATGAATAACCGTCTCGCATCAAACAAGATCCAGATATAATGTTCATGCTCAACGCTGGCACCAAATAACAATTATTTAGGTCTAAAACTAATCTCGAAGGTAGATGTAGAGGTAGCGTGCTGACCGCGATCACATCGACTTTGGAACCATTTCCCATGTGCATCGTCACCTCGTCCTTAGCTAATCTTCGCTTAATCCGTAGTCCCTGTTTCGAGTTGCAAATATTAGCAACAGAACCAGTATCAAATACCCAGGTGCTACTGCGAGCATTAGTAAGGTACACATCAATAACATGTATATCACATATACCTTTGTTCACCTTGCCATCCTTCTTATCCGCCAAATACTTGGGGCAGTTGCGCTTCCAGTGACCAGTCTGCTTGTAGTAGAAGCACTCAGTTTCAGGCTTAGGTCCAGACTTGGGTTTCTTCTCCTGAGCAGCAACTTGTTTGCTGTTCTTCTTGAAGTTCCCCTTCTTCTTCCCTTTGCCCTTTTTCTTGAAACTAGTGGTCTTGTTAACCATCAACACTTGATGCTCCTTCTTGATTTCTACCTCCGCAACTTTTAGCATCGCGAAGAGCTCGGAAATAGTCTTTTCCATCCCTTGCATATTATAGTTCATCACAAAGCTCTTGTAGCTTGGTGGCAATGATTGGAGAATTCTGTCAATGACGCTATCATCCGGAAGATTAACTCCCATTTGAATCAAGTGATTATTATACCCAGACATTTTGAGTATATCCTCACTGACAGAACTATTCTCCTCCATCTTGCAGCTGTAGAACTTATTGGAGACTTCATATCTATCAATCCGGGCATTTTCTTGAAATATTAACTTCAACTCCTGGAACATCTCATATGCTCCATGACGTTCAAAACGTCGTTGAAGACCCGATTCTAAGCCGTAAAGCATGGCACACTGAACTATAGAGTAGTCATTGGCTTTGCTCTGCCAGACGTTCATAACATCTGGTGTTGCTCCAGTAGCAGGCCTGGCACCCAGTGGTGCTTCCAGGACGTAATTCTTCTGTGCAGCAATGAGGATAATCCTCAAGTTACAGACCCAGTCCGTGTAATTGCTACCATCATCTTTCAACTTTGCTTTCTCAAGGAACGCATTAAAATTCAACAGAACAACAACACGGGCCATCTATCTACAATTAACATAGACAAGCAAGATACTATCAGGTACTAAGTTCATGATAAATTTAAGTTCAATTAATCATATTACTAAAGAACTCCCACTTAGATAGACATCCCTCTAATCCTCTAAGTGATTACGTGATCCATATCAACTACACCATGTCCGATCATCACGTGAGATGGAGTAGTTTCAACGGTGATAAATCAGTATGTTGATCATATCTACTATATGATTCACGCTCGACCTTTCGGTCTCCGTGTTCCGAGGCCATATCTGTTATATGCTAGGCTCGTCAAGTTTAACCTGAGTATTCCGCGTGTGCAACTGTTTTGCACCCGTCGTATTTGAACGTAGAGCCTATCACACCCGATCATCACGTGGTGTCTCAGCACGAAGAACTTTCGCAACGGTGCATACTCAGGGAGAACACTTTTACTATGATAATTCAGTGAGGGATCATCTTATAATGCTACCATCAACCAAAGCAAGATAAGATGCATAAAAGATAAACATCACATGCAATCAATATAAGTGATATGATATGGCCATCATCATCTTGTGCTTGTGATCTCCATCTTCGAAGCATCGTCATGATCACCATTATCACCGGTGCGACACCTTGATCTCCATCGTAGCATCGTTGTCGTCTCGCCAATCTTATGCTTCTACGACTATCGCTACCGCTTAGTGATAAAGTAAAGCATTACAGGGCGATTGCATTGCATACAATAAAGCGACAACCATATGGCTCCTGCCAGTTGCCGATAACTCGGTTATAAAACATGATCATCTCATACAATAAAATTTAGCATCATGTCTTGACCATATCACATCACAACATGCCCTGCAAAAACAAGTTAGATGTCCTCTACTTCGTTGCTGCAAATTTTACGTGGCTGCTACGGGCCGGGCAAGAACCGTTCTTACCTACGCATCAAAACCACAACGATAGTTTGTCAAGTTGGTGCTGTTTTAACCTACGCAAGGACCGAGCGTAGCCACACTCGGTTAAACTAAAGTGAGAGAGACAGACACCCGCTAGTCACCTTTAAGAAACTAGTGCTCGTGGCGGTGAAACCAGTCTCGCGTAAGCATATGCGTAATGTCGGTCCGGGCCGCTTCATCTCACAATACCGCTGAACCAAAGTATGACATGCTGGTAAGCAGTATGACTTATATCGCCCACAACTCAGTTGTGTTCTACTCGTGCATATGACATCTACGCATAAAACCAGGCTCAGATGCCACTGTTGGGGAACATAGTAATTTCAAAAAAATTCCTACGCACACGCAAGATCATGGTGATGCATATTAACAAGAGGGGAGAGTGTGTCCACGTTGTTGGGGAACGTTGCAGAAAATTAAAATTTTTCCTACGGTTTCACCAAGATCCAGCTATGAGTTCATCTAAGCAACGAGTCAAGGGAGAGAGTTTGCATCTACATACCACTTGTAGATCACGAGCGGAAGCTTGCCAAGGGGATGGTGATGATGGAGTCGTACTCGAACGTGATTCGGATCACCAATGTCCAAGTGCTGAACGGACAGCACCTCTGCGTTCAACACACGTACGGGACGGGGACGTCTCCTCCTTCTTGACCCAGCAAGGGGGAAGGAGAGGTTGAGGAAGATTGCTCCAACGGCACCATGATGGCGTGGTGTAGTTGGCGCAGCAGTACTCCGACACGGCTTCGCCGAGCACGTATGGAGGAGGAGAGGTGTTGGGGAGGGGAGGGGCTGCGCCTTAACTTGTGGTTATGCAGCCCTCCCCTCACCCCTCTATTTATAGGGGAAGGGGCAAGGGGGGCCGGCCCCTCTCTAGATGAGATCTAGAGGGGGGGCGGCGGCCAGGGTGGGGGGACTTGCCCCCCAAGAAAGGGGGGCGCCCCCTTTAGGGTTTCCCCCCCAACCCTAGGCGCATGGGCCCAAGGTGGGGGGCGCGCCCAGCCCACCAGGGGCTGGCTGCTATCCCATGCGGCCCCATGTGGCCCCCCGGGAGGGGTGGCCCCTCCCGGTGGACCCCCGGAACCCTTCCGGTGGCCTCGGTACAATACCGATAAGCCCCCGAAACTTTCCGGTGTCTGTATAACAACTTCCCTTATATAAAACTTCACCTCCGGACTATTCCGGAACACCTCGTGACGTCCGAGATATCATCCTGGACTCCGAACAACATTCGGTAGTCACATACTAGTCTTCCTAACAACCCTAGCGTCACCGAACCTTAAGTGTGTAGACCCTACGGGTTCGGGAGACATGCAGACATGACCGAGACCACTCTCGGGCAATAACCAACAGCGGGTTCTGCATACCCATGTTGGCTCCCACATGCTCCTCGATGATTTCATCGGTTGAACCATGATGTCGAGGATTCGATCAAACCCTGTATACAATTCCCTTTGTCAATCGGTACGTTACTTGCCCGAGACTCGATCCTCGGTATCCCAATACCTTGTTCAGTCTCGTCACTGGCAAGTCACTTTACTCGTACCGTAATGCATGATCCCGTGGCCAACACCTTGGTCACCTTGAGCTCATTATGATGATGCATTACCGAGTGGGCCCAGAGATACCTCTCCGTCATACGGAGTGACAAATCCCAGTCTCGATCCGCATAAAACAATAGATACTTTCGGAGATACCTGTAGTGCACCTTTATAGTCACCCAGTTACGTTGTGACATTTGATACACCCAAAGCACTCCTACGGTATCCAGGAGTTACACGCTCTCATGGTCAAAGGAAGAGATACTTGACATTGGCAAAGCTCTAGCAAACGAACTACACGATCTTTGTGCTATGCTTAGGATTGGGTCTTGTCCATCACATCATTCTCCTAATGATGTGATCCCGTTATCAACGACATCCAATGTCCATAGCCAGGAAACCATGACTATCTGTTCATCACAACGAGCTAGTCAACTAGAGGCTCACTAGGGACATATTGTGGTCTTTGTATTCACACGTGTATTACGATTTCCGGATAATACAGTTATAGCATGAATAAAAGACAATTATCATGAACATTGAAATATAATAATACTTTTATTATTGCCTCTAGGGCATATTTCCAACAGTCTCCCACTTGCACTAGAGTCACCAATCTAGTTACATTGTGATGAATCGAACACCCATAGAGTTCTGGTGTTGATCATGTTTTGCTCGCGAGAGAGGTTTAGTCAACGGATCTGCGACATTCAGATCCGTATGTACTTTGCAAATTTCTATGTCTCCATCTTGAACATTTTCACGGATGGAGTTGAAACGACGCTTGATGTGCCTGGTCTTCTTGTGAAACCTGGGCTCCTTGGCAAGGGCAATGGCTCCAGTGTTGTCACAGAAGAGTTTGATTGGCCCCGACGCATTGGGTATGACTCCTAGGTCGGTGATGAACTCCTTCACCCAAATCGCTTCATGCGCTACCTCCGAGGCTGCCATGTATTCCGCTTCACACGTAGATCCCGCCACCACGCTCTGCTTGCAGCTGCACCAGCTTACTGCTCCACCATTCAACATATACACGTATCCGATTTGCGACTTAGAGTCATCCGGATCTGAGTCGAAGCTAGCGTCGACGTAACCCTTTACGACGAGCTCTTCGTCTCCTCCATAAACGAGAAACATGTCCTTTGTCCTTTTCAGGTACTTCAGGATATTCTTGACCGCTGTCTAGTGTTCCTTGCCGGGATTACTTTGGTATCTTGCTACCAAACTTACGGCAAGGTTTACATCAGGTCTGGTACACAGCATGGCATACATAATAGATCCTATGGCTGAAGCATAGGGGATGACACTCATCTCTTCTTTATCTTTTGCCGTGGTCGGTGGCTGAGTCGAGCTCAATCTCACACCTTGTAACATAGGCAAGAACCCTTTCTTGGACTCATCCATTTTGAACCTTTTCAAAATCTTATCAAGGTATGTGCTTTGTGAAAGACCTATGAGGCGTCTTGATCTATCTCTATAGATCCTGATGCCTAATATATAAGCAGCTTCTCCAAGGTCCTTCATTGAAAAACATTTGTTCAAGTAGGCCTTAATGCTGTCCAGAAATTCTATATTATTTCCCATCAAGAGTATGTCATCTACATATAATATGAGAAATGCTATAGAGCTCCCACTCGCTTTCTTGTAAACGCAGGCTTCTCCATAAGTCTGCATAAATCCAAACGCTTTGATCATCTCATCAAAGCGAATATTCCAACTCTGAGATGCTTGCACCAGCCCATAAATGGATCGCTGGAGCTTGCATACTTTGTTAGCGTTCTTAGGATCGACAAAACCTTCCGGCTGCATCATATACGGCTTTTCCTTAAGATTCCCGTTAAGGAATGCCGTTTTGACGTCCATCTGCCATATCTCATAATCATAGTATGCGGCAATTGCTAACATGATTCGGACGGACTTAAGCTTTGCTACGGGAGAGAAAGTCTCATCGTAGTCAATCCCTTGAACTTGTCGATAACCCTTAGCGACAAGTCGAGCTTTATAGATGGTAACATTGCCATCCGCGTCCGTCTTCTTCTTAAAGATCCATTTGTTTTCTATCGCTCCCCGATCATCGGGCAAGTCTGTCAAAGTCCATACTTTGTTTTCATACATGGATTCTATCTCGGATTTCATGGCTTCAAGCCATTTGTTGGAATCTGGGCCCGCCATCGCTTCTTCATAGTTCGAAGGTTCACCGTTGTCTAACAACATGATTTCTAGGACAGGGTTGCCGTAGCACTCTGGTGCGGAACGTGTCCTTGTGGACCTACGAAGTTCAGCAGCAAATTGATCCGAAGTACCTTGATCATCATCATTGTTTTCCTCTTCGGTTGGTGTGGGCATCACAGGAACATTTTCCTGAGCTGCACCACTTTCCCGTTCGAGAGGTAGTACTTCATCGAGTTCTACTTTCCTCCCACTTACTTCTTTCGAGAGAAACTCTTTTTCCAGAAAGCATCCGTTCTTGGCAACAAAGATCTTGCCCTCGGATCTTAAGTAGAAGGTATACCCTACAGTTTCCTTAGGGTATCCTATGAAGACGCATTTTTCCGACTTGGGTTCGAGCTTTTCAGGTTGAAGTTTCTTGACATAAGCATCGCATCCCCAAACTTTTAGAAACGACAGCTTAGGTTTCTTCCCAAACCATAATTCATACGGTGTCTTCTCAACGGATTTAGATGGTGCCCTATTTAAAGTGAATGTAGCTGTCTCTAGAGCGTATCCCCAAAATGATAGCGGTAAATCGGTAAGAGACATCATAGTCCGCACCATATCCAATAGAGTGCGATTATGACGTTCGGACACACCGTTTCGCTGAGGTGTTCCAGGTGGCGTGAGTTGTGAAACGATTCCACATTTCCTTAAGTGTGTGCCAAATTCGTGACTTAAATATTCTCCTCCACGATCTGATCGTAGGAACTTTATCTTTCGGTCACGTTGATTCTCCACCTCATTCTGAAATTCCTTGAACTTTTCAAAGGTCTCAGACTTGTGTTTCATTAAGTAGACATACCCATATCTACTTAAGTCATCAGTGAGAGTGAGAACATAACAATATCCTCCGCGAGCCTCAATGCTCATTGGACCGCACACATCGGTATGTTTGATTTCCAACAAGTTGGTTGCTCGCTCCATTGTTCCGGAGAACGGAGTCTTGGTCATTTTGCCCATGAGGCATGGTTCGCATGTGTCAAACGATTCATAATCAAGAGACTCCAAAAGTCCATCAGCATGGAGCTTCTTCATGCCCTTGACACCAATGTGACCAAGGCGGCAGTGCCACAAGTATGTGGGACTATCGTTACCAACTTTACATCTTTTGGCATCTACACTATGAACATGTGTAATATGACGCTCGAGATTCATTAAGAATAAACCATTGACCATCGGAGCATGACCATAAAACATATCTCTCATATAAATCGAACAACCATTATTCTCAGACTTAAATGAGTAGCCATCTCGTATTAAACAAGATCCAGATACAATGTTCATGCTCAAACTTGGCACTAAATAACAATTATTAAGGTTCAAAACTAATCCCGTAGGTAAATGTAGAGGCAGCGTGCCGACGGCGATCACATCGACTCTGGAACCATTCCCGACGCGCATCGTCACCTCGTCCTTCGCCAGTCTCCGTTTATTCCGCAGCTCCTGCTGTGAGTTACAAATATGAGCAACGGCACCGGTATCAAATACCCAGGAGTTACTACGAGTACTGGTAAGGTACACATCAATTACATGTATATCAAATATACCTTTGCTGTTGCCGGCCTTCTTATCCGCTAAGTATTTGGGGCAGTTCCGCTTCCAGTGACCCTTCCCCTTGCAATAAAAGCACTCAGTCTCAGGCTTGGGTCCATTCTTTGACTTCTTCCCGGCAACTGGCTTACCGGGCGCGGCAACCTCCTTGCCGTCCTTCTTGAAGTTCTTCTTACCCTTGCCCTTCTTGAACTTAGTGGTCTTATTGACCATCAACACTTGATGTTCTTTCTTGATTTCAGCCTCTGCTGACTTCAGCATCGAGAACACTTCAGGAATGGTCTTTTCCATCCCCTGCATGTTGTAGTTCATCACAAAGCTCTTGTAGCTTGGTGGGAGCGACTGGAGGATTCTGTCAATGACCGCCTCATCTGGGAGGTTAATGTTCAGCTGGGTCATACGGTTGTGCAACCCAGACATCTTCAGGATGTGCTCACTGACAGAACTGTTTTCCTCAGTCTTACAACTGTAGAACTTGTCGGAGACATCATATCTCTCGACCCGGGCGTGAGCTTGGAAAACTAGTTTCAGCTCTTCGAACATCTCATATGCTCCGTGATGCTCAAAACGCTTTTGGAGCCCCGGTTCTAAGCAGTAAAGCATGCCGCACTGAACGAGGGAGTAATCATCAGCACGAGACTGCCAAGCATTCATAATGTCTTGGTTCTCTGGGACGGGAGCGTCACCTAGCGGTCCTTCTAGGACTTATTGTTTCCTGGCAGCTATGAGGATGATCCTCAGGTTCCGGACCCAGTCCGTATAGTTGCTGCCATCATCTTTCAGCTTGGTTTTCTCTAGGAACGCGTTGAAGTTCATGTTGACATGAGCGTTGGCCATTTGATCTACAAGACATATTTGCAAAGGTTTTAGACTAAGTTCATGATAATTAAGTTCTAATCAAATTATGAACTCCCACTCAGATTAGACATCCCTCTGGTCATCTCAGTGTTACACGATCCGAGTCGACTAGCCCGTGTCCGATCATCACGTGAGACGGACTAGTTATTGTCGGTGAACATCTTCATGTTGATCGTATCTTCCATACGACTCGTGTTCGACCTTTCGGTCTCCGTGTTCCGAGGCCATGTCTGCACATGCTAGGCTCGTCAAGTTAACCCTAAGTGTTTTCGCTGTGTAAAACTGTCTTACACCCGTTGTATGTGAACGTAAGAATCCATCACACCCGATCATCACGTGGTGCTTAGAAGCGACGAACTGTAGCAGCGGTGCACAGTTAGGGGAGAACACTTCTTGAAATTTTGTAAGGGATCATCTTATTTACTACCGTCCTCCTAAGTAAACAAGATGCATAAACATAATAAACATCACATGCAATTATATAGTTGTGACATGATATGGCCAATATCATATAGCTCCATTCATCTCCATCTTCGGGGCTCCATGATCATCTTGTCACCGGCTTGACACCATGATCTCCATCATCATGATCTCCATCATCGTGTCTTCATGAAGTTGTCACGCCAACGACTACTTCTATTTCTATGGCTAACGCGTTTAGCAATAAAGTAAAGTAAGTTACATGGCGTTCTTCAGTGACACGCAGGTCATACAAAAAATAAAGACAACTCCTATGGCTCCTGCCGGTTGTCATACTCATCGACATGCAAGTCGTGAATCCTATTACAAGAACATGATCTCATACATCACAATTCATCATTCATCACAACTTCTGGCCATATCACATCACATGATCAATCGCTGCAAAAACAAGTTAGACGTCCTCTAATTGTTGTTGCATCTTTTACGTGGCTGCAATTGGGTTCTAGCAAGAACGTTTTCTTACCTACGAATAACCACAACGTGATTTTGTCAAATTCTATTTACCCTTCATAAGGGCCCTTTTCATCGAATCCGCTCCAACTAAAGTGGGAGAGATAGACACCCGCCAGCCACCTTATGCAACTAGTGCATGTTAATCGGTGGAACCGGTCTCACGTAAGCATACGTGTAAGGTTGGTCCGGGCCGCTTCATCCCACAATACCGCCGAAGCAAGAAAAAGACTAGTAGGGGCAAGCAAGTTGACAAGATCCTCGCCCACAACAAAATTGTGTTCTACTCGTGCAAAGAGAACTACGCATAGACCTAGCTCATGATGCCACTGTTGGGGAACGTTGCAGAAAATTAAAATTTTTCCTACGGTTTCACCAAGATCCATCTATGAGTTCATCTAAGCAACGAGTCAAGGGAGAGAGTTTGCATCTACATACCACTTGTAGATCACGAGCGGAAGCTTGCCAAGGGGATGGTGATGATGGAGTCGTACTCGAACGTGATTCGGATCACCGATGTCCAAGTGCTGAACGGACAGCACCTCCGCGTTCAACACACGTACGGGACGGGAAAGTCTCCTCCTTCTTGATCCAGCAAGGGGGAAGGAGAGGTTGAGGAAGATTGCTCCAAGGCAGCACGACGGCGTGGTGTAGTTGGTGCAGCAGTACTCCGACAGGGCTTCGCCGAGCACGTACGGAGGAGGAGAGGTGTTGGGGAGGGGAGGGGCTGCGCCTTAACTTGTGGTTATGCAGCCCTCCCCTCACCCCTCTATTTATAGGGGAAGGGGCAAGGGGGGCCGTCCCCTCTCTAGATGAGATCTAGAGGGGGGCGGCGGCCAGGGTGGGGGGACTTGCCCCCCAAGCAAGGGGGGCGCCCCCTTTAGGGTTTCCCCCCCCAACCCTAGGCGCATGGGCCCAAGGTGGGGGGCACGCCCAGCCCACCAGGGGCTGGCTGCTATCCCATGCGGCCCCATATGGCCCCCCGGGAGGGGTGGCCCCTCCCGGTGGACCCCCGGAACCCTTCCGGTGGCCCCGGTACAATACCGATAAGCCCCCGAAACTTTCCATTGTCTGTATAACAACTTCCCTTATATAAAACTTCACCTCCGGACTATTCCGGAACTCCTCGTGACGTCCGAGATCTCATCTGGGACTCCGAACAACATTCGGTAGTCACATACTAGTCTTCCTAACAACCCTAGCGTCACCGAACCTTAAGTGTGTAGACCCTACGGGTTCGGGAGACATGCAGACATGACCGAGACCACTCTCGGGCAATAACCAACAGCGGGGTCTGCATACCCATGTTGGCTCCCACATGCTCCTCGATGATTTCATTGGTTGAACCACGATGTCGAGGATTCCATCAAACCCTGTATACAATTCCCTTTGTCAATCGGTACGTTACTTGCCTGAGACTCGATCGTTGATATCCCAATACCTTGTTCAGTCTCGTTACCGGCAAGTCACTTTACTCGTACCGTAATGCATGATCCCGTGGCCAACACCTTGGTCACCTTGAGCTCATTATGATGATGCATTACCGAGTGGGCCCAGAGATACCTCTCCGTCATACGGAGTGACAAATCCCAGTCTCGATCCGCATAAAACAATAGATACTTTCGGAGATACCTGTAGTGCACCTTTATAGTCACCCAGTTACGTTGTGACGTTTGATACACCCAAAGAACTCCTACGGTATCCAGGAGTTACACGCTCTCATGGTCAAAGGAAGAGATACTTGACATTGGCAAAGCTCTAGCAAACGAACTACACGATCTTTGTGCTATGCTTAGGATTGGGTCTTGTCCATCACATCATTCTCCTAATGATGTGATCCCGTTATCAACGACATCCAATGTCCATAGCCAGGAAACCATGACTATCTATTGATCACAACGAGCTAGTCAACTAGAGGCTCACTAGGGACATATTGTGGTCTTTGTATTTACACGTGTATTATGATTTCCGGATAATACAGTTATAGCATGAATAAAAGACAATTATCATGAACATTGAAATATAATAATACTTTTATTATTGCCTCTAGGGCATATTTCCAACACACGTACCCTCGTACACCGAAAGCGGAAGCATTATAACAACGCGGTTGATGTAGTCGTACGTCTTCACGGCCCGACCGATCAAGCACCGAAACTACGACACCTCCGAGTTCTAGCACACGTTCAGCTCGATGACGATCCCCGGACTTCGATCCAGCAAGGTGTCGGGGAAGAGTTCCGTCAGCACGACGGCGTGGTGACGATCTTGATGTTCTACCGTCGCAGGGCTTCACCTAAGCACCGCTACAATATTATCGAGGACTATGGTGGAGGGGGGCATCGCACACGGCTAAGAGATCTCAAGGATCAATTGTTGTGTCTTTGGGGTTCCCCCCGCCCCCGTATATAAAGGAGCAAGGGGGGGTGCGACCGACCAGGAGGAGGGCGCGCCAGGAGGAGTCCTACTCCCACCGGGAGTAGGACTCCCCCCTTTTTCCATGTTGGACTAGGACTTGGGGGGGGGGAAGGAGAGAGAGAGGGGAAAGGAAAGGGGGGGGGGGCGCCGCCCCCCCTCCTTGTCAAATTCGGACTTGGGGGGGGGGAGGGGCGCGCGGCTGCCCCTTGGCCTCCTCTCCTCTTCCTCCACTAGGCCCATTAAGGCCCATTAAGTTACCGGGGGTTCCGGTAACCTCCCGGTACTCCGGTAAAATGCCGATTTCACCCGGAACACTTCCGATGTCCAAACATAGGCTTACAATATATTAATCTTCATGTCTCGACCATTTCGAGACTCCTCGTCATGTCCGTGATCATATCCGAGACTCCGAACAACCTTTGATACATCAAAACATATAAACTCATAATGAAACTGTCATCGTAACTTTAAGCGTGCGGACCCTACGGGTTCGAGAACAATGTAGACATGACCGAGACACGTCTCCGGTCAATAACCAATAGCGGAACCTGGATGCTCACATTGGCTCCCACATATTCTACGAAGATCTTTATCGGTCATACCACATAACAACATACGTTGTTCCCTTTGTCATCGGTATGTTACTTGCCCGAGATTCAATTTTCGGTATCTCAATACCTAGTTCAATCTTGTTACCGGCAAGTCTCTTTACTCGTTCCGTAATACATCATCTCACAACTAACTCATTAGTTGCAATGCTTGCAAGGCTTAAGTGATGTGCATTACCAAGAGGGCCCAGAGATACCTCTCCGACAATCTGAGTGACAAATCCTAATCTCAAAATACGCCAACCCAACATGTACCTTTGGAGACACCTGTAGAGCTCCTTTATAATCACCCAGTTATATTGTGACGTTTGGTAGCACACAAAGTGTTCCTCCGGTAAACGGGAGTTGCATAATCTCATAGTCATAGGAACATGTATAAGTTATGAAGAAAGCAATAGCAATATACTAAACGATCGTGTGCTAAGCTAACGAAATGGGTCATGTCAATCACATCATTCTCCTAATGATGTGATCCCGTTAATCAAATGACAACACATGTCTATGGTTAGGAAACATAACCATCTTTGATCAACAAGCTAGTAAAGTAGAGGCATACTAGTGACACTCTGTTTGTCTATGTATTCACACATATATTATGTTTCCGGTTAATACAATTTTGGCATGAATAATAAAAATTTATCATGATATAAGGAAATAAATAATAACTTTATTATTGCCTCTAGGGCATATTTCCTTCAAAAAAGCCACCATACCTACCTATCATGGCATTTTTATAGCCATTCTGAGATATATTGCCATATAACTCCACCATTCCATCATTATATGAGATTGAGTTACCATGAGTTGTAATTTTGAGTTGTAAGTAAATAAAAGTATGATGATCATCATTGTTAGAACATTGTCCCATGTGAGGTTATAAAAGAGAGAGGGGGGGGGAGAGAGAGAGAGAGAGAGAGAGAGAGGCCAAAAGAGTTTCCATAAAAAGAGAAAAGAAAAAAAGAGTCTCCAAAAAGAAGAGGAGTCTCCAAACAGAAAGAGAGAAAAAGAGAGAAGGGATGATGTTACTATCCTTTTCCACACTTGTCCTTCAAAGTAGCACCATGTTCTTAACAATAGAGAGTATCATATTTTCACACTTTCATATATTACTAGTGGAAATTTTCATTACAGAACTTGGCTTGTATATTCCAACGATGGGCTTCCTCAAATGCCCTAGGTCTTCATGAGCTAGCAAGTTGGATGCACACCCACTTAGTTTTCCTTTGAGCGTTCATACACTTATAGCTCTAGTGCATCTGTTACATAGCAATCCCTACCCACTCACATTGATATCAATTGATGGACATCTCCATAGTCCATTACCATCTTCTATTCCACCCATAGTGCTATGTTCATGGTTCACGCTCACGTATTGCATGAAGAGCTGAAAAAACTGAAGCGCGTTAAAAAGTATGAAACAATTGCTTGGCTGACACTGGGGTGGGCATGATTTATACTTTGTGTCAAGAAGAAGGAGCATAACAAGACTATATGACCGGGGTGGTCATAACTTTGTGCTTTTCTATCAATTTCTTGACAGTAACTTGTTTACCCACTGTATTCTTTTTCGAGAGAGAAGCCTCTTGTGAACCCTATGGCCCCCGGGTCTATTTTCCATCATATTTATTCACATCTATATAATAAAAAATACAAAAATACCTTGCTGAGTTTTATTTACTTTTATTTGTTTATTATCTCTCTATTAGATCTCACTCTTGTTCGTGACCTTGAAGTAATTGACAACCCCTTTTTCGCGTTGTGTGCAAGTATTTATTGGTTTGTGTAGGTGCATATATTGGAGACTTACTTGTGCCTCCTACTGGATTGATACCTTGGTTCTCAACTGAGGAAAATACTTTTCTCTACTTTGCTGCATCACTCTTTCCTCTTCAAGGGAAAAATCAACGCATGCTCAAGATGTAGCAACGAGCACTAAATCAACAGGGAATACCTAGCAAACCCAAGTGCGGGCCGACAAGCTCAGCTCCGACAAGATCCAAGACTGCAAGTTCCAAGCTGGCAAGCTCCCTTCAGTACTCCAGCAGCCCACCTCAGCATCCGTCAGAGGTCTGCCGACATGTGTCGAGCTGGCAGATAGTTCGGTAGAGCCCGTCTGGGCACATGGTGGACCACCGCCTGGAAACACACCTCTATTGACACATGTCCATATGCGTGTCATAACATCATTCACCCCATGTATTGACCCTTTTTTGCCACTATGTTAGCCCCTTCCAGCTATAAAAGGAGGCCCATGGAAACATTTAAGAGGGAGTGACTCGGCCACTCCATTTTTTTAGTGTTCGAACCCTTGCAATTTCTCACGTACGTGCCCGTGTAGCTGTTCTCCCCTCATGACTTGCCGGGGAGCGCGCTCCACGCACATACACACACATCATCAATACACTAAAGCAGGAACAGGGTTTTACACTTCTGAGTGGCTTGAACCTGGGTAAAGAACGTCGTGTCCCTTGTTGTGTTTGCTCTTTTCGTTGATTGCATCCCCCTACTGAACCATCAAAGGGGCAGCCCTTGCGCCATAGATCGCCGGCTCCACGCCGACACCTAAAATAGGATAACTATCTGAGATGCTCTTAAGTGGCTGCTTGCTACATTGGGCGGCCTCTGGACTGGTTCGAGCATGTGTGATTATGGCTTCGTATTTGTTGTGGGCCGTAGTTATTTTCAGGTTGATCTTGAAAAAGGATATATGTGCTTGTGGGCAACTTCGGAGTGGTGAGGGAGAGAGGGAGCTCCTAGGAGCCGGTTGCGGTTTCTGGCACCCACACCACTGCTTGTATGCGCAGGCCCATCACGAGGCAGAGCAAAATCGCTCTCCAGCGCACCTTTGTCCCTTTAGTCAACGGTTGACCAGTTGTCCAGTCAACAGTCGACTTTAAAAAAGGGAACCCAAACATTTAGAAAAAATCAAAAAAGGAAAAATTCATGAGTTCAAAAAATTTCACAAATTTTAAAAATAGTTCACGAATTTAAAAAAAATTATGAAAATTGAAAAAAATAGTTCATCGATGTTTGAAAAAGATCATCCAATTTGAAAAAATGTTCGACCAATTTGAAAAACATTAATCGAAGTAAAAAATAACAAACTGGAAAAACATTCATCAATTTTGAAAAGAAGTTCATCAATTTGAAAGAAGTTCATCGATTTTGAAAAAAAAATCATCAATTTGAAAAAATTTACGAATTTTACAAAATAATAGATTTTGAAAGGATTTCATGTATTTTAAAAAATTCATGCATTTACTGAAAGAAAAATAGAAACAAAATGAACAATATGTTATGGGAAAAAGAAAAATTGAAAAAGGAAATAAACAAGGAAAAATGTTCCAAGAAAAAAGGAAGAATAAAAGCTGTGAGTAAACATATCAACTGAGCTTGGTGAGTTGGTTGCTCCAGCATACGATCAACCTGGCGACAACTGTTCGAGTCACACTACTGTAACACGAAGAATGAGGGTTGATGGATTGATGGATTGTGTGTTGTTTAGTCGGTTATGATATCTCATCTATATGCAAGGAGACTGGACTTTACGTACAAGGAAAGCGCTCCAAACCTTTCCAAAACTAAGCTAATTAATATTTAGGGTGGGCCTAAGATAATATTTCAGTTTTTGTGACCCGCATGCCACATTCGACCTCGAATTGAAACCATCAAAAATAAAAATACTTTAACTCGATGAGCAGAAGACTTATCATGCTAAACATTTATTCATCAAAAGCAGTCTTGGGGGCGCTATGACACAAACAAAAAAGAAGTGATGAAAGGTGACATCTATCATACATGTGTGTGTCGTGTTGGGCACCAGATTTCGGTCATTGTCACGTCAGACCATTTGGTCTATAGAATTGGCATACGACTTCAAATTGAGATGATTTAAACGGAAAAGTTGTTCGCCTACATGAGACAAAGACAGTTCATGTTGAGTACTTTTTTTAACTTGAAGCCATATTAATTGTGTTTGTTGTCATGTCATTATTTGGTGTCAAGATATGCATCTCTGAATTCTTGATAACTTCCGCATTCGAGCTTTGTTTTGGACCATCTTTGTATCTATTTTGACCATCTCGAAGAGTAAATTCCAGTGGTGACATTTAATTGTCAAATTGATCTCATCTTGATATGTTTTCAAGCTACTCTTAGCGATTGGGCCCCTTTTGAGTGTCAACCGTAAATGGTATACATGGGTGTTCAACTCAATACCCATGAATTGAAGTGTGAAGTAAAATAAAATAAAAATCAAAAGGAAGAGATCTGATCAGGTTGTTCTGGCAACAAGCATCAATCTATGATTGCAGTGTACTATTAACTCCATGTTGGCCTATGGGACAAGGTAATTAAGGGTGTCAACTCCTTGTGCTTAACGAAGTTATTAAAGCATGTCAACGCCTTGAGCAATAATGTGTGTCAACGACTTGAGCTAAACAAAGTTAGTTTTGATGAGTTCATTTGGTGTCAGATCTAGATAGAAATCAAGATCAGATCTGAAAATTTAAGACAGGAGTATCTTCAACTTGCGACACTTAATATCCAAACCTTGATAGATTAACTAACGAAAATGTTAACGCCCACACGTGTGGGCGTTGACCATCTCGACCACACGCATCCATCACCGTCCAGTACTATATGCACGAATCTTGACACAATCTGGCTGATTTTCTGTGCCATGTAGGACAAGGCGTGTGTGTGGTGTGTGACATAGTTCGCCCACACATCCGTTTTACCACACGGAGGGGCCGATTTGTGGGCGTTTAGCAGTTCACCCACACATCAGTTTTCAGTCACGCACAAGGGCTGGTGTGTGGGCATTTGCCATCTCGCCCACACGCCCGTGTCCTCTCCCACACCCCAGCTGCTAGTTGCCATGTGTTTTTGCAGCGCACATGGCAACTGCCCCTAGTGTGCTTTATAAGCAGGTGGCAACTCTCTTTTTTTACCCGAGTTGCCATGTCTTTTGCAGGGTACACGCAATTGCCTAGTGTGCACGTAAGCAGATGGCAACTCTCTTTTATCGAGTTGCCATGTGTTTTTGCATGGTACATGGCAACTGCCCCAACGTGCACGTACATGGCAACTGCCCTAACGTGCACGTTAGCAGATGACAACTCTTCGTTTTTACATGGCAACTGCCCTAGCATGCTTGTGAGCACATGGCAACTCTCTCAACTGCCTAGTGTTAGTATGTGGCAACTACTAAAGTTATGAAATCATGGCAACTACATTAGATCAAACCATACATGGCAATTGCAGTTGAGCAACCATGGCAACTGCAGTTGTCCGACATGGCAACCGTAGTTCGGCGACATGGCAACTGCAGTTAAACGAACATGGATGAGGGTCTGGACCATCGCAACTGCGGGCGCGCAGTGGGCGTCATGCGTCGCGTGCGGGACCAGGAGGGTACGAGGCCTGACATACGGGCGTGTGGGCGTTATCAACTTCGCCCACACGCACGCGTGTGAGAGGGTTGAGAAGGGAAAAAAAGATGTGTGTGGGCATTAGTTATTTTGCCCACACGTAGGTGTGTGGGCTGGTTGCTGTGCATGCCACACGAGGCGTGTGGCACACCTATCCGATACACCACACGTGTGGCAGTTATCGGGACCCTTAACTAATTATCTTGCTCACTGATGGACCTAGAAGAAAAATGACTTGATGTACTATCGACTGACCCAAGTTGTAAAACATTATCATTAGTACACTAGGTATGCACCCGTGTGTTGCCAAGGGGCCCAAATATTTTTGAACACAATAAGACGACCATACGAGACAAATCTTGATGCAAAACAAATAGACACATTAAATCATGTTTTGGTTTTATGAATCGTATATTTATAGTTATTTAAAAAAAAGGAAAACTTAGAATGTGTCTTTCATTTATCAAAGGTAAAATATTTATCAATATTTGTTTGTCCAGGGACCAGGAATTTATTGCTATTTACTAAGTTATGAAAGATGCACTACTATAAAAAGGTCTATAGATGGAATGGCCACTAATGGTGCACCTGTCATGTGGTGCGCCATTACTATATTCTAATGGTGCACCATGTCTCGGTGCGCCATTAGTAATATATTCCTAATGGCGCACCTGGTGTGTGGTGCGCCATTAGTAGTTTTGAAAAAAAACATAATTTTTTTTTGTTACTAATGGCACACCATGTCCGCTGTGCGCCATTAGTAGTTGACATAGTAATGGCGCACCACATCCTCCGTGCACCATTAGTAGTTTAAAAAAAAGTAAAAAAAATAAAAAAATATTTGTTACTAATGGCGCACCATGTCTCGGTGCGCCATTACTAGTTTTAACTAGTAATGGCGCACCACATCCGCCGTGCGCCATTAGTAGTTTTGAAAAAAAAGTAAAAATTAAAATAAAAAAGTATTTGTTACTAATGGCGCACCATGTCTTGGTGCGCCATTACTAGTTTTAACTAGTAATGGCGCACCACCCCACGGTGCACCATTACTAACTTGCCCCAACACCGAATGCACACCCCCCCTCCTGGATCGCCTTTTCAGTTTAAAAAAAAGAAAATGATGAAAATGTCAAAAAAATAAAAGAAAATAAGTTTCCCATGTGATATGTGGTCTAGTTTTTGGGAAAATTTACAAATATGAATTTCGACTTTATTTGCAAAATCTCTCTGGAAATTTGTAAAATTGGCATAACTTTTGCATACGAATTCGGATGAAAAAAAAATTTATATGAAAAATCATCTACTCGAAAAGTTACATCCAAATTACGGGGCTTTCAAGATCCCCAAAAACCTAACAGAAAAAAAGTTATGGGACTTTCAAGATCTAGAGGCAAAAAAAATTCAAACTTACTAGTGGCGCACCGTGGATGTGGTGCGCCACTAGTAACAGAAAAAAAATTGGTTTTGATTTTTTTTTGATTTTTTTTTCAAAAAATGATACGTAATATGACCGGGAAGTTTGAAATATTTTTTAAAATTTCATCATAGTCATGAACATGAACAAAGTCCTTGACATCAACAATGTATAATAGGATTGATATGCTAGATATATCAACAAGTGCCTGTGAAGTGAGTTGTTGCTGGTGTTGGATAGAACTCTGAAGTTAAGCGTGCTTGGGCTGGAGTAGTGTGAGGATGGGTGACCTTACGGGAAGTTTGACCACAGAGTACGATTTGACCTGAGATTAAGCATATTGACCAGAGATTAAGCCACACCATTAGTAAAAAATTCTAATGGCGTGGTACTAATGGCGCACCGTTAGTGCGCCATTAGTAGGCAAAACCGATGCGCCATTAGTAGGCTTTTTTCTAGTAGTGATGTCTGGCCGGTATCAGGTTTTTCCATAAGAAATAGTTTATTAATTGACCATTAATGTATTGCTATACATCATAGATTGATATATTTTATTGGGTTACCAAAGATTGGTTGCTGAAAGCCAAAAGGCGATGAAAACCGGGGTAAATTGGTGGAGGTTTTGAGGTTGGGCGGTGGGGTGATTGGGAGAAAACTGAGCGAACGGTTGAACCTTATGTTCTTTGTAAGTAGTATAGCTAGATAGAGAATTGAGATTGATATTGATTGAAAAATAAGAACCGTTCTCCTCGAAGACATTTTATGTTGAGTACTTTCCAATTTGAAGCCATATTAAGTGTGTTGGGTGTCATGTCATAATCTGGTGTCAACACGTGCTTGTTTGAATTCTTCATAAGTTTCACATCCGAGCTTCGTTTTGGACCATCTTCATATCTATTTTGTCCATCTTAGGGAAGACAATCCAATGGCGACCTTGAATATTCAACATAATCTCATTTTGATATGGTTACAAGCAACTCCTTGCAATTCAGCATTTTTTTGAGTGTCACAGTACACGGTATCCATGCGTATTAAACTCAATACCCATGAATTGAAGTGAGAAGTAAAATAAAATAAAATAAAACGAAATGGGACAAGGTAACTAATTTGTGTACTATTAACTTTTATTGCAGTGTACTATTAACTCCATGTTGACCCATGGGACAAGGTAATTAATGTGTGTCAATGCCTTGAGCTTAACAAAGTTATTAAAGCATGTCAACGCCTTGGGCTTAGCAAAGTTAGTTTTGACGAGTTCTTTGGGGTAAATGAATGTAGCTAAGTCAAAGAACAGATCTGACGATTTATGATCAAGAGCGTCTTCAAGTTGTGGCACTTAACAACCAAACCACGATGAGCAAGTATCTCGCTCGCCGACGGACCTAAAACAAAAATGACCCAAGTTGTAAAATATTATTATTAGGACATTAGGTTTGTGCCTGCACATTGCCGTATGACCATGTATTTCTTATCACAGTAAAACAACCATACGGAAGAAATCTGGATGCAAAACAAATAGACAAAATAAAATAATACTCCCTCTATAAACTAATATAAACTATTTTGGTTTTATAAAACATACCATTGTGTAATTTCTTAAACAGGGGAAAACAGTACAGTACGTACCTGTGTGATTGATCTGCTTTATTGGGTTGCCAAAAATAAGGAATTGAGTAATATTTATTTGTCGACGGACCTGAAATTTATTGTATTTATTAAGTTATCAAAGATGCCTGACCAGTATCAGGTTTTACCAAGATAAGTATACCTACAGTCCTTGTAGTCTTAGAGCATCTCCACTCGCCACCCAACATGCCTCAGGGCTCTTTTTTAGCGCCGGCCGTGAAAAATCGGCTCAGCCGCGCCCCCAGGTTCTCGTATGTCGCCGGTTTGGGCCAAAATAACAGCCGGCGAGCCCGAGCCAAACCCATCCCCCCGGGAGTCGCCGGGGGCGCTGACCGAAGCGAAAAGGCGCGTGGGTCCACTCTGTCGGTGAGAGGCTGGCCTTTTCCCGCCGTTTCCCCACCATTCCCTCCATTTCCCTTTGCTTCCCCCCTCTGCCCCTCTTCTCCCGCCATACTCCTCCCTCTCACCGCCATCTGGTCGCCGTCCCGCCATGCCGCCGAAGAAGTTTTTGGCCCCTCGCGCCACAGCCCGGGCTGCTAATTCCGCCCAGGCGAAGTAGAGGAAGCCGAGGGCGCCGATGGCAAAACCACCGGGCATGTCGAACGCCAAGTGGAGTGCGGAGGTTCAGCGCCGGGAGGCTGTTACCACCGACAAGCGGAATAGGCTCAACGCCAAGAAGGCCCGGGACGCGACCACGTCAGCGGCGGAGGAGGAGGAGAGGGAGGAAGAGGAGGTCGAGCCGAGGAGGAGGAGGAGGAAGAGGAGGTGGAGCCGGCTCCGGCGAGGAAAGGGAAGGTGAAGAAGCGGGGTGGAGGGGTGGGGGGGCAATGCTAGGATGGGCGAGCCGCGCGTCAAGTGGAAGTCCAAAAAAGACGAGTGCGTCGCAAAAGCATGGAAGACTATTAGCCTCGACCCGGTCTCTGGAAGACTATTAACCAGAACGCCGACACGTACTGGACGTGCATCTAGTCGGCATTCGATGAGCGCAAGCTTGTTGACCCCTACTTCGCCACCATTCACATGAAATGCGGCGCAAAAGCCATGTCGAATCATTGGGCGATCATCCAGGCGGCCTGCAACAAATGGCACAGGATCGTCGAGGAGATCGCGGCTCACCCGGAAAGCAGCGCTAACATCGAGGGTCAGGTATGTACAGCCGCCGGCTCTATCTTCTTTCCGCCCGTGTAAGTCACCGACATTTGTTCTTCGGCTGCATGCGCAGATTGTTCAGATGTTCACCATGTACCGCCAAGACAATAGCGACCAAGAGTTCAAGTTACTCCATGTGTTCTCCCGGATCGAGAAGTGCGAGAAGTGGATCCATGTCCAGGGTACGCTCGCCAAGGTGAAGGAGACGTACAAGCCGGATGCGCTCGCCCCGGGCCCAAGGGACGGGAGCCCTGACATCAACAAAAGAGCCAAGACGGCGAAGGACGCCGCTCCGGCTACCGAGTGGCTGCACTCGTCGATCGAGAGTGCATCGCAGACGCCAAGAACCATGCCGCGGAAAGGGAGGAGAAGTCCGATGCATGGTGGTTGGTATTGATGATGACCAGCGCCGTCAAGCTCGACCTACTCCGGACCAACATCGCCGCGAAGAAAAGGAACACCGACCTGGCATACTTGATGGGGCAGACATGTCAACGATGGACGAGCAAGTCAAGGTGTGGTACATGGCGGAGCGCGGCCTTATCTTGAACCAGATATCTTCACGACCGCACCGACACCTACGCCGCACCAACGCCGCCGCCCAACCCGAGCAATGATGCCACGCCGACGCCGACCAGCCCGAGCACAGAAGCCGCACCAACGCCGAGCACGCCTAAGCTAGCCAGTCCCATGCCGGATGCGGCCATCGTTTGATGTATTCCTTTGCCAATGCGTCCTTCGTTTTGAATGCCGAACTTTCGAGTATGTTTGATCGCTGAACCTTAAGTTTGATCGCCAAACTTGTGGTGTTTTTTGAGCAGTGGGAAAAGACAAGTTTGAATGTATGTGCCTTGGGACCGAAACGTGGGGGCGCGGCTGGAAACTGGATCGCCCCCGGGGCGAAAAACCCGCCGGCGCATGGGCCAAAAGGCAATCGCCGAGTGCGCTGGGGGGCGAACGAGTGGAGATGCTCTTAGACATGTAACATTATCGTCCTTGAATTCGCGGAGTGCTCCACTACGGTCCTCAAACACGAGAATACACTCCAATACACTCCTAGCTACGTCTCCCGCTACTCCCTGTAAAGCCGTATAAGTGTGGGTCCCGCATGTCAGGTTGTGAGAGAAATATTCGGTGGGAAAAAATGTGTGCATGGGATTAGAACGTGAGACTGTTCGCTAGGAAACAGCCAAACCACTGATCCGGTCAATTCATGAGGTGAATCACTGATCTAATGTCCGCACAAATCTCTTTTTGTATCACACCATTAGGAGTACATATAACTAAGTCGGCCCAGTAGCGTAGCGTACATTTTTAAAAAATATCTTCAAGCGATTTTCCTGATGCTTATTCTAATTTCATTTCCTTTTACCAAATTTCTGTTATCTTTATATTTTATTCTCATTATTTCATGCCTTGAAGAGGTAAACATGAACTTATAAAAATATTTGGATTAAACGAAAAAAGTGTAGGGAAATTTATGTATCTTCATTCAGGACTACAAGCACGTGCCTCCATTTTGTATCCTCATTGTGTCGTTAAAATACAAAACTATTTAAAAATTTATGAGTGTATTTTGTTTACTGTTCAGCATGGTCTTAGAAAATATTTATATTTTTATCCAACCATACCAAGCAACAACTTCAGGAAGGAACGCGATGATGACGACGCAGCTCCCCGGACTGGTCCTAGGGTTTCCCCCGGTACGCGGAGGGGCATGGGGAAGGGATAACCGACATCCTTCAAGAAAAACGGCGGTGCCCACGGGCGTTACGGTGTCAGTGCCGGCAAGCTGATGGAGCGACTTACTGCTAGATCCCTCGGTAGGGGTCCAAGCGCAGTTGGAAGTCATGGATCGAAGGTCACACGTGGGGTTTATCAAGGTTCATGCTACATCCTGCTGGTTTTGATGATTCATTGTGGAGGGATACCTCATCCGAGAGATTACAATGGTATATGAGATTGCTACCAAGAGTTCTCCTAACTGAGGATAGATGATCAAGACGAACCCTAGACCTCCCTTTAATTATATAGACATGAGAGGCCTAGAGTTTACATGTCAGATGCGCTCTGGAGCGCTGCCGCCCTCTAGTCTTGAGCATCAAGAAAGTCGTTTGGCCTCCTAGCGTTTGCGCCATGTCGTGGACCCGTTGGGCCCCCTTGTGGTTGACGAGGCCAGGGTTCTTGGAGTTAGCCACCCCCTGTATAGGACCCGTCACAAGCTGACTTGGATTTCTCCCGTCCTCTAAACACCCACAATCCCTGCTAATCAGTCATGCTCTACCAAACTTGCTGCCCACCAACATGTGCCACCACGGCCTTGGAAACACCCACAATACGACGTGTACGAGAGGGAATGGCCGCTAACATGGAATGTCAGAGTCAGCAGGAACACAAGAGGGGAGAACCTTCGCCACCGTCAATGGTCACCGACCAGACGCAACAAGAGCAGCGCACCAGGCCCATAGCCCCGGCTGAGCCTGAAAGGGCTCATGAAGCTCCCGTCGCTGTGCAACCATCTCCGCGACCACTGCATGAGCCGCACCTCCATCCGCCAACACCATCGCAAGTGAATACGAGCCAGGCCCGCCAAGACCCAGATGGGTCCCCCGAGGGCCTAGATCAGGGCCGGGAGTATGCCTCCACCAGGCGCCACGCCAGTCCGCAGCCAAGTGCCCGCTCTACCACCTCCTCATCACCGGAGCTGCGCCACCGGAACCGGCGCTAACCGAGGTGCACCACTGCACGTACCCGTAGGGGAAGGAGGGAAGCCACCCACAGCCGTTGGGGGCCCAAATCCGAACCCCAGCCGCCACCATGGCGAAAGCCACGGAGCGGCCGAGCACCCTCCCCAACGATGCCACACTGCAGCATGCCGTAGATAGGAGAAAGCTCTGGCACGATGTCGGGCCCCATGGACGCCCGACGCTAGCGCCCAGGATGGACGCCCCACGCCCACCACTACCTAGACAGGGAGAGTGTTGGAGAATGCAGTATTTCAAAATTTTTACCTACGATCACGCAAGATCTATCTATGTGATGTATAGCAACGAGCGGGAGAGTGGGTCCACGTACCCTCGTAGATCGAAAGCGGAAGCGTTAAGCAATGCAGTTGATGTAGTCGAACGTCTTCGTGATCCAACCGATCAAGTACGAACGCACGACACCTCCACGATCTGCACACGTTCAGCTCGGTGCCGTCCCTCGAACTCTAGATCCAGCTGAGGCTGATGGAGATTTCCGTCAGCACGATGGTGTGCTGACGGTGATGATGAATATACCGGTCAAGGCTTCGCCTAAGCACTACGACGATACTGAGGTGGAAAACTGTGGAGGGGGCCACACATGGCTAAAGATCAACTCGTGTGTCTATGGGGTGCCCTCCTCCCCCATATATAAAGGAGGAGAGGAGAGGGCCGGCCGGCCACGAGGGGCGCGCCCAAGGGGGGATCCTACTCCAAGTAGGAGTAGGTCCCCCACCCTTTCCTAGTCCAACTAGGAGAAGAAGGAAGGAGAGGGAGAGGGAGAGGGAAAGAGGGGCCGCGCCCCCTCCCCTTGTCCTATTCGGACTGCCCTTGGGGGGGGGGGGGGTGGTGGCGCTACCTCCTGGTGCGGCTCTCTCTCCCCTAAAGGCCCAGTAAGGCCCCTTACTTCCGGGGGGGGGGGGGGGGTCTGGTAACCCTCCGGCACTTCGGTGTTATCCGAAACTATCCGGAACACTTCCGGTGTCCGAACAACATGGTCCAATATATCACTATTTATGTCTCTACCATTTCAAGACTCCTTGTCATGTCCATGATGTCATCCAGGACTCCAAACAGCCTTCGATACATCAAATCACATAAACTCATAATACCAATCATCATCCAATGTTAAGCATGTGGACCCTACGGGTTCGAGAACTATGTAGACATGACCGAGACACATCTCCGGTCAATAACTAATAGCGGAACCTGGATGCTCATATTGGCTCCTACATATTCCACGAAGATCTTTATCGGCCAAACCGCATAATGACGTACATTGTTCCCTTTGTCATCGGTGTGTTACTTGCCCGAGATTCGATCGTCCGTATCATCATACCTAGTTCAATGTCATTACCGGCAAAGTCTCTTTACTCGTTTCGTAATACTTCATCCCATAACTAAATCATTAGTCACAATGCTTGCAAGGCTTATAGTGATGAGCATTACCGAGAGGGCCCAGACATACCTCTATGAAACACGGAGTGACAAATCCTAATCTTGATCTATGCCAACCCAAAAAACACCTTCAGAGACACCTGTAGGGCACCTTTATAATCACCCTTTTACATTGTGACGTTTGGTAGCACACAAAGTGTTCCTCCAGTATCTGGGAGTTGCATAATCTCATAGTTTGTGGAACATGTATAAGTCATGAAGAGAGCAGTAGCAATGAAACTGTAATGACCATAATGCTAAGCTAATAGATGTGTCATGTCCATCACATCATTCTCCTAATGATGTGATCCCGTTCATCAAATGACAACACATGTCTATGTTTAGGAAACATAACCATCTCTGATTAACGAACTAGTCAAGTAGAGCATACTAGGGACAATATGTTTTGTCTATGTATTCACACATGTACTAAATTTCTGGTTAATACAATTCTAGCACGAATAATAAACATTTATCATGAAATAAGGAAATAAATAATAACTTTATTATTGCCTCTAGGGCATATTTCCTTCAGTCTCCCACTTGCACTAGAGTCAATAATCTAGATTACATAGTAATGATTCTAACTCCCATGGAGCTTTGGTGGTGATCATGCTTTGCTCGTGGAAGAGGCTTAGTCAACGGGTCAGCAACATTCAGACCTGTGTGTATCCTACAAATCTCTATGTCCCCTTCCGACACTTGATGACGGATGAAATTGAAGCATCTCTTGATGTGCTTGGTTCTCTTGTAAATTTGGATTCCTTTGCGAAGGCAATTGCACCAGTATTGTCACAAAAGATTTTCATTTGACCCGATGCGCTAGGTATGACACCTAGATCAGATATGAACTCCTTCATCCAAACTCCTTCATTTACTGCCTCCGAAGCAGCAATGTACTCCGCTCCAAACATAGATCCCACCATGACGCTTTGCTTGGAACTGCAACCAACTGACAACTCCTCCATTCAATAAAAATACGTACCGGTTTGCGACTTGGAGTCATTCGGATTTGTGTCAAGGCTTGCATCGAGTAACCATTTATGACGAGCTCTTTTTCACCTCCATAAATGATAAACATATCCTTAGTCCTTTCAGGTATTTCAGACGTTCTTGACCGCTGTCCAGTGGTCCACTCCGAGATTACTTTGGTAACTCCCTTCTATGCTTATAGCAAGGCACACATCAGGTCTGGTACACATGATTGCATACATGATAGAACCTATGGTTGAAGCATAGGGAATGACTTTCATTTTCTCTCTATCTTCTATAGTGGTCGGGCATTGAGTCTGACTCAACTTCACACCTTGTAACACAGGCAAGAGCCCGTTCTTTGACTGATCCATTTTGAACTTCTTCAAAACTTTATCAAGGTATGTGCTTTGTGAAAGTCCAATTAATCGTCTTGATCTATCTCTATAGATCTTGATGCCCAATATGTAAGCAGCTACACCGAGCTCTTTCATAGAAAAACTCTTATTCAGGTATCCCTTTATGCTATCCAGAAATTATATATAATTTCCAATGAACAACATGTCATCCACATATAATATTAGAAATGCTACAGAGCTCCCACTCACTTTCTTGTAAATACAGCCTTCTCCAAAAGTTTGTATAAAACCATATGCTTTGATCACACTATCAAAGCGTTTATTCCAACTCCGAGAGGCTTGCACCAGTCCCTAAATGGATCACTGGATCTTGCACACTTTGTTACCACCTTTTGGATATACAAAACCTCCCGGTTGGATCATATACAACTCTTCTTCCAGAAATCCATTCAGGAATGCAGTTTTGACTTCCATCTTCCAAATTTCATAATCATAAAATGCATCAATCGCTAACATGATTCAGACAGACTTAAGCATCGCTACGGGTGAGGAAGTCTCATCGTTGTCAACTCCTTGAACTTGTAGAAAACCTTTCGCAACAAGTCGAGCTTTGTAGACAGTAACATTACCGTTAGCGTTGGTATTCTTCTTGAAGATCCATTTCTTTTCTATGGCTTGCCGATCATCGGGCAAGTCCACCAAAGTCCACACTTTGTTCTCATACATGGATCCCATCTCAGATTTCATGGCCTCAAGCCATTTCGCGGAATCTAGGCTCATTATTGCTTCCTCATAGTTCGTAGGTTCACCATGGTCTAGTAACATGACTTCCAGAAAAGGATTGCCGTACCACTCTGATGCTGATCTCACTCTGGAAGACCTACGAGGTTCGGTAGTAACTTGATCTGAAGTTTCATGATCATCATCATTAACTTCCTCACTAATTGGTGTAGGAATCACAGGAACTGGTTTCTGTGATGAACTACTCTCCAATCAGGGAGAAGGTATAATTACCTCATCAAGTTATAGTTTCCTTCCACTCACTTCTTTCGAGAGAAACTCCTTCTCTAGAAAGGATCCATTTTTAGCAACAAAAATCTTGCATTCGGATCTGTGATAGAAGGTGTACCCAATAGTTTCCTTTGGGTATCCTATGAAGACGCACTTCTCAGATTTCGGTTCGAGCTTATCAGGTTGAAGCCTTTTCACAGAAGCATCACAACCCCAAATTTTAAGAAATGATAACATAGGTTCTTGCCAAACCACAGTTCATAAGGCGTTGTCTCAACGGATTTTGATGGTGCCCTATTTAAAGTGAATGCAGCCGTCTCTAAAGCATAACCCCAAAATGATAGCGGTAAATCAGTAAGAGACATCATAGATCGCACCATATCCAATAAAGTATGGTTACGATGTTCGGACACACCATTTCACTGTGGTGTTCCAGGTGGCATTAGTTGTGAAACTATCCCATGTGTTTTCAAATGAAGACCAAACTCGTAACTCAAATATTCACCTCCACGATCAGATCGTAGTAACTTTATTTTCTTGTTACGATGATTTTCCACTTCACTATGAAATTCTTTGAACTTTTCAAATGTTTCAGACTTATGCTTCATTAAGTAGATATAACCATATCTACTCAAATTATATGTGAAGGTAAGAAAATAACGATACCCGCCACGAGCCTCAACACTCATTGGACTGCATACAATTGTATGTATTATTTCCAATAAGTCAGTAGCTTGTTCCCTTGTTCCGGAGAACGGAGTTTTAGTCATCTTGTCCATAAGGCACGGTTCACAAGCACCAAGTGATTCATAATCAAGTGATTCCAAAAGTCCATCAGCATGGAGTTTCTTCATGCGCTTTATACCGATATGACCCAAACGGTAGTGCCAGAAATAAGTTGCACTATCATTATCAACTTTGCATCTTTTGGCTTCAGTATTATGAATATGTGTATCATCACTATCGATATTGAACAAAAATAGACCACTCAGCAAGGGTGCATGACCATAAAAGATATTACTCATATAAATAGAACAACCATTATTCTCTGATTTAAATGAATAACCATCTCACATCAAACAAGATCCAGATATAATGTTCATGCTCAACCCTAGCACCAAATAATAATTATTTAGGTCTAAAACTCATCCTGAAGCTAGATGTAGAGGTAGCGTGCCGACGGCGATCACATCGACCTTGGAACAATTTCCCACGCGCATCGTCACCTCATCCTTAGCCAATCTTTGTTTAATCCGTAGCCCCTGTTTCGAGTTGCAAATATGAGAAATAGAATCAGTATCAAATATCCAAGAGCTACTACGAGTATTATTAAGGTACACATCAATAACATGTATATCAATATACCTTTCACTTTGCCATCCTTCTTATCCGCCAAATACTTGGGGCAGTTCCGCTTCCAGTGACCAGTTCCTTTGTAGTAGAAGCACTCAGTTTCCGCCTTAGGTCCAGACTTTGGTTTCTTCTCTTGAGCAGCAACTTTCTTGTCGTTCTTCTTGAAGTGCCCCTTCTTCCCTTTCTCCTTTTTCTTGAAACTAGTGGTCTTGTTGACCATCAACACTTGATGCTCCTTCTTGATTTCTACCCAAGCAGCCTTTAGCATTGCAAAGAGCTCAGGAATAGTCTTGTTTATCCCTTGCATATTATAGTTCATCACGAAGCCTTTATAGCTTGGTGGCAGTGATTGAAGAACTCTGTCAATGACACTATCATCAGGAAGATTAACTCCTAGCTGAGTGAAGTGGTTATGGTACCCAGACATTCTGAGTATGTGTTCACTGATAGAACTATTCTCCTCCATTTTGTAGCTATATAATTTTGGTGGATACTTCATATCTCTCAACTCGGGCATTTGCTTAAAATATTAACTTCAACTCTTGGAACATCTCATTTGCTCCATGACGTTCAAAGCGTCTTTGAAGTCTCGATTCTAAGATGTAGAGCATGGCACACTGAACAATCGAGTAGTCATCAACACGCGTCTGCCAGACATTCACAATGTCCGCAGTTGCTGGCGCGGGTGGTACACCTAACGGTGCTTCTAGGACATAATTCTTCTGTGCAGCAATGAGGATAATCCTCAAGTTACGAACCCAGTCCGTGTAGTTGCTGCCATCATCTTTCAAATTAGCTTTCTCTAGGAACGCATTACATTTAAAAGGAATGGTAGCACGGGCCATTGATCCACAATAACATAGACATGCAAAATAACTATCAGAACTAAGTTCATGATAAATTAAAGTTCAATTAATCATATTACTTAAGAACTCCCACTTAGATAGACATCCCTCTAGTCATATAAATGATCACGTGATCCAAATCAACTAAACCATGTCCTGTCATCACATGAGATGGAGTAGTTTTAATGGTGAACATCACTATGTTGATAATATCTACTATATGATTCACGTTCGACCTTTCGGTGTTAGTGTTCCGAGGCCATATCTGCATATGCTAGGCTTGTCAAGTTTAACCCGAGTATTCTGCGTTTGCAAAAGTGGCTTGCACCGGTTGTATGTGAACGTAGAGCTTATCACACCCGATCATCACGTGGTGTCTCGGCACGACGAACTGTAGCAACAGTGCATACTTAGGGAGAACACTTGTACCTTGAAATTTAGTAAGGGATCTTATAATGCTACCGCCGTACTAAGAAATATAAGATGCATAAAAGATAAACATCACATGCAATCAAAATATGTGACATGATATGGATATCATCATCTTGTGCTCATGATCTCCATCATCGAAGCATCGTCATGATCTCCATCGTCACCGCCGCGACACCTTGATCTCCCTCGTAGCATTGTAGTCGTCTCGCCAATTATTGTTACTACGACTATCGCTACCGCTTAGTGAAAAAGTAAAACAATTACATGTCGATTGCATTGTATATAATAAAGCGACAACCATATGGCTCCTGCTAGTTGCCGATAACTTTGTTACGAAACATGATCATCTCATACAACAATTTATATCACATCATGCTTTCACCATATCATATCACATCAAGCCATGCAAAAACAAGTTAGACGTCCTTTACTTTATTGTTGCAAGTTTTACGTGGCTGCTACGGGCTTCTAGCAAGAACCGTTCTTATCTACGCATCAAAACCACAATGATGTTTCATCAAGTGTGTTGTTTTAACCTTCAACAAGGACTGGCCATAGTCAAACTCGATTCAACTAAAGTTGGAGAAACAAACACCCGCCAGCCACCTTTGTGCAAAAGCACGTCGGTAGAACCAGTCTCATGAACATGGTCATGTAGTGTCGGTCCAAGCCGCTTCATCCAACAATACTGCCGAATCAAAATAAGACATTGGTGGTAAGCAGTATGACTATTATCGCCCACAACTCACTTGTGTTCTACTCGTGCATATAATATCTATGCATAGACCTGGATCGGATGCCACTGTTGGAGAACACAGTCAAAAAATTTACCTACGATCACGCAATATCTATCTATGTGATGTATAGCAACGAGCGGGAGAGTGTGTCCACGTACCCTCGTAGACCGAAAGCGAAAGCATTAAGTAACGCGGTTGATGTAGTCGAACGTCTTCGCGATCCAACCGATCAAGTACCGAATGCACGACACCTCCGTGATCTGCACACGTTCAGCTCATTGCCGTCCCTCGAACTCTAGATCCAGCTGAGGCCAAGGGAGAATTCCATCAGCACGACGGTGTGCTGACGCTGATGATGAATATACCGGTCAAGGCTTCGCCTAAGCACTACGATGATACTGAGGTGGAAAACTGTGGAGGGGGCCACACACGGCTAAAGATCAACTCGTGTGTGTATGGGGTGCCCCCCTCCCCCATATATAAAGGAGGAGAGGAGAGGGCCGGCCAGCCACAAGGGGAGCGCCCAAGGGGGGATCCTACTCCAAGTAGGAGTAGGTTCCCCCCCTTTCCTAGTCCAACTAGGAGAAGAAGGAAGGAGAGGCAGAGGGAGAGGGAAAGAGGGGCCGCACCCCCTCCCCTTGTCCTATTTGGACCATTCCGAGACTCCTCGTCATGTCCATGATCTCATCCGAAAATCCGGAAATCCTTCGGTACATCAAATCACATAAACACATAATACCAATCATCATCGAACATTAAGCGTGCGGATCCTACGGGTTCGAGAACTATGTAGACATGACCGAGACACATCTCCAGATAATAACCAATAGCTGAACCTGGATGCTCATGTTGGCTCCAACGTATTCTACGAAGATCTTTATCGGTCAAACCGCATAACAACATACGTTGTTCCCTTTGTATTCGGTATGTTACTTGCCCGAGATTCGATTGTCGGTATCATAATACCTAGTTCAATCTTGTTACCGGCAAGTCTCTTTACTTGTTCCGTAATACTTCATCCCATAACTAACTCATTAGTCACAATGCTTGCAAGGCTTATAGTGATGAGCATTACCGAGAGAGCCCAGAGATACCTCTCTGAAACATGGAGTGACAAATCCTAATCTTAATCTATGCCAACCCAACAAACACCTCCTGAGACACCTGTAGAGCACCTTTATAATCATCCTTTTTACGTTGTGACGTTTGGTAGCACACAAAGTGTTCCTCCGGTATTTGGGAGTTGCGTAATCTCATAGTCTGAGGAACATGTATAAGTCATGAAGGGAGCAGTAGCAATGAAACTGTAACGATCATAATGCTAAGCTAACGGATGGGTCATGTCCATCACATCATTCTCCTAATGATGTGATCCCGTTCATCAAATGACAACACATGTCTATACTTAGGAAACATAACCATCTTTGATTAACGAGCTACTCAAGTAGAGGCATACTAGCGACAATATGTTTTGTTTATGTATTTACACATGTACTAAGTTTCCGGTTAATACAATTCTGGCATGAATAATAAACATTTATCATGAAATAAGGAAATAAACAAAAACTTTATTGCCTCTAGGGCACATTTCCTTCAGAGAGAAGTTCCCCAGTCGCCAGGCACCACGAGGTGCTTTGCCCTAGTGGCTCCATCCGGCGGTGGATGCAGGAGGAGGGAAGAGGAGGCCGCTCGCCGTGGTATCTTCCACCACCGCCCGAGTCGCACGTGGGTGGCGGCGGGGTACGCGTGGATGGGGGATCAATTACAGGGTTACTCATTTATTTGTAAGTTCACCTTTTTAACTTTACCCATTTGAAAAACTAGAATAATTATTAATACATAACTCACTTGTATTACTAATTTTTTATAAATAAAAAGAGAAAATAAGCATGAAATTGTCAACCAGACTACTCGCGGACAACTCGCTAAGAAAGAAAGTCCATGACCTCACGGTCAACCAGAAAAAACACACATAACGCACAACACCACAATCCCTCGCACTTCTACGTTGCAAAGAAACACCGAACAAAATCAATGTTGAAGACAATGGATACTACCGAACCCACAAAGACGAACCAATCAGAGATGATGAACGAAGAGACTGGATATCATTCATTAAGCAACCGCAGACGCCTTACCAAGGGTGTCACTCTTCTTGCCTATGCTTCTGAGAGCCTTCTTAACCTTCTTGATTTCCCCCGTAGAAGCCTCATCCGCTAGGAAGCAAGAATCTCCTTGCCAGCCCCAGGGCTAGCTGCCTCCAAGGAGGTGATGATGCGGCAAAGCTTTTTCTTGGAGACCACCTCATCAATATGTGCCAAAAGACGGGCTACCGGATAGACTTCAGCGCCTCAGAATGAGATGTAAAAGCACCTACCTCATCAACATCGGCATCCACAGACTCCACCTTGTCCCTTACAGACACCACACATCATCAATTATGGGTACCACCGACACATTGGACTCTGGCACCTCCAGTTGCCCACATGGCTGAGACAAACGCATTAACCGTGCCTCGAAATTAGGTGCCAAAGCACCTACCTCATCATCCTCGTCACCCAAACCTATCACCTGCCTCATCTCCTTCAAAAGCACCACTGAATGAGGTGAAGTGGGCTCGCTACAACGCTCCTGCAGCTCAGGCATAATCGTAGCACTGGAGTCATGACCTCGCCGATGACTGCACTCCCAGAGGCAGTCAGCAGCACATGCCTCGACGACGGACATGATGTAGCAAGAGGGAGAAATGGCAATAGAAGCTGGCTTCCTCCCAACTGAAGACCCATTCTGAGGCTCGGGCATCAAATAAATTACTAGCACAACTTTTAGTTTGGCGAGGGCGGCCTCCACTCTCCCCAAAACACTCCCAACTCGCGCAAGGCAACCGGAAGCTTAGGGCGAAGCAATTCGGTCTCCTCCGCCAACCAGACTTGCACAGACAACACAGACTGGAACTACACACCCGATGTGCTGACTTCACTAGTGGGCAGGCGATGGAGCAGTACATTGGTGCAACGAAGTTTGGTGTGCGGCAGAAGTGGGCGATGTGACCGGATCGGATATGATCCCTCCAGGAGTATGCGCGGTGACCTTGACAGAGGCATCGAAAACATCTGGTTCTCAGCCACGTTGGAGGCGGAAGCCGCACATTGACAGCAGGGCGAGAAGAAGCAGTGGGGTCGAGCGATGCCTTCTCGAGATGAGCTGCCAGCCTCCCAACCCATTCTTGCGTAGAGCGGGACACACAGAAATTGTCGACGCCATCTCGCGGTCGAAACATTCTCGGCAATCTCCCCAACCCAGATGGACCGGAGGCGCCTCCACAACGAGCCCATCACTCGCTATAGCGGCGTTCGGATCTGAAGCAGCCTATGCCTGACATGCGCGACCCACACGTGTATTGTATGCTGACATGGCGCCGGGCTGGGATGCGGGGTGTAGCAGGAGATGCAGCCAGCTTGGAGCGTATTCTCGTATTTGAGGACCATAGTGGAGCACTCCACGAGTTTATGGACCATCTTGTTACAGGCCAAATAGTATAAGGACGGTAGTTGTAATTATCTCAGGTCTTGCCATAAGCAAAAAATAATTTTCTGTTCAGCATTGCTAGGTCTCACTCCACTGAATTAAGTCTCACTATTAGGCAAGGCAGGCGCACACAAGCACGTACTCCGGTGGCTTGAGTTGCCTGGATAATTGTAAGTGACCGGCGAGATGGTGTTGGTGGAAGACGATGGGACAAGAAGGAAGACAGCGTGCGTCACCGGAGGGAATGGGTACATAGCCTCGGCGCTCATCAAGATGCTGCTGGAGAAGGGATACGCCGTGAAGACGACGGTCAGAAAACCCAGTACGTACTTTAGATTAATTCTTCTCCTCAGTACAGATCTGGAATTGTCTCTAGAGCTCCGGTGATGATTTGAGTTATGGATTCCAGATGACATGGCCAAGAACTCGCATCTCAAGGATTTGCAAGCTCTCGGTCCCTTGCAGGTCTTCTGTGCGGACCTGGAGGAAGAAGGCAGCTTTGACGACGCCATTGCCGGCTGCAACTATGCCTTCCTCGTCGCCGCTCCGTCGAACCTCGACCCGCAGAACCCCGAGGTAAAAAAATATGATTGGTTGAGTCATTGTTTGATCTGTCACTCTCTGTTGATCTGACGTCACCCAATAAACGAAAACCTTTCAATTGGCAGAAAGACTTGATCGAGCCAGCCGTCCAAGGAACCCTCAACGTGATGAGGTCGTGTCACAGAGCAGGGACGGTAAAACGCGTGGTCCTAACATCGTCGGCGGCGGCGGTCACAGCCCGGCCGGTTGAAGGCGATGGTAATGTCCTGGACGAGGAATCCTGGTCTGACGTCGGGTTCCTCAGATCCACAAAAATGGCTCATTGGGTGCGTACAGTACCCGTTCGTCTATGAATATGTCCAGTCCCTCCGTTGAGCTTGAAAACATTGATTCACGTTCACTCGTGTCTTGGCTCGCAGGCCTACTCGGTTTCAAAGGTGCTGGTAGAGAAGGCGGCGTGCGCGTTCGCGCAGGAGCACGGCATCAGCCTGGTCACCGTGTGTCCTGTTCTTACGGTGGGGGTGGCGCCGGCGCCAGGTGTCAACACAAGCGTCGCCGTCTTACTCTCCCTACTATCCGGTGAGACCTGCCTGCCTGCCAGAAACTTTTTTTTTTTGCGGGTGAGATCTGCCTGCCAGAAACTAATTAAGACGTCACCCCCCCCCCCCCCCCCCCCCCGACCCATGGGTTCATTAGGTACATACTTACATCTACAAATGAATAAAGTTGAAGTTCTGTTTTCAAAAAATACATGGTGGTGTTGTCAGGCGATGACGCGATGGCCAGCATTCTGGGGCACATCGAGATGTCGTCCGGTTCGATCTCAGTGGTCCACGTGGACGACCTATGCCGTACCGAGATACTCCTTGCCGAGAAGGAGACGGCGTCAGGGCGGTATATCTGCTGCAGCCTCAACACCACCGCCGTGGCGCTCGCCCGCTTCCTGGCGCTCAAGTACCCACAGTACAATGTCAAGACCGACCGGTACGTACAATACAAGCTAGCTAGCTCCTGGGTTCCGGCCGAGAAGCGTAATTATAATAAGGTCCTCTGATTAATTGTTTGGGTTTCAGTTTTGGTGGTCTCCCCGAGAAACCCAAAGTCTGCATTTCCTCGGCCAAGCTCGTCGGAGAAGGCTTCCGGTTCAAGCAAGATACACTGGACAAGATATACGATGGTGCCGTCCAGTACGGAAGGGCCTTAGGGATCCTTCCATACTAAAAACTGGCATGGTGGGTCTCGAGCGAACAGCCTCTAGGTTTTCCCTGCCGCACGAGTCAGCACACCCGTCGATTTGCCTCTTGCTCATGTGGACTTAGCATCATGGAGGTGTGGGGGATCCCGTCCCTCGCCGACAGGATCGCTATGTTTTCAAGGTGTTTTTTATATTTTGTTAAAGTTTACATGCTGCTTAAGAGGAGGAGGCGCTGGCGGCTCCTTGAAAGATGAAATAAAATTCTTCCCGCCTAACCCCATCCCGACGGTGCATATAGCATTTTCGGAGGGCGTGTGGAGGTGTATCTCCGACCGTTTTCATGGAATTTGATCGGTTCTTATATTCAGTGAATCTGCTTGGATCCGGACTTCATTTGTCCAAGTTCATGTGTCAATAAATTGGTTCTTCTACATCTACGCTTCTCTTAATTATCCAAGGGTACTGTACTAGTGCGCTATTCCTTTGGGGCCTTGAGGCCTTAGCACGACTACTTCCCAAATATCTACTCCAACAAAGTTTGTCCGGCTCTCACGAGGAAGGGGTGATGATGGTGGCTCGCCTTTGTCTTGCTCCAGTCCTTTTAATCGTCCCTAGCTAGGTGGTCTCCAGAACTGAATGAAATATCTATTGTCTCCAATGTTTTTTGTACTGCCTTGAAGCTGATAAATAAATCGAAAGTTTTGTTCCCTAAAATAATAACTAGCATGGTGACCCACACAATTATGCAGCTAGATTATATTTGATAAGTACTAATAATTTTTTGATAATAGCAAGAAATGCTGAAAAAGAGTGTAACCTTTCCCCTATTTATTTTTCTAGCTCCTTTCTTGGAGCTAATCTATCTACTCTATCTATCTTTTTCTGAGGGAATATCTATTCTGCCTATCTATTTATCTATAATTAATTATCCTTTTGCCGCAGTGGTGTCCATGTACTCAGTTTTGCCCTTAGGTGCGAATCGTGCTCAGTTTTGTCCCTAGTCTGTGCGCAGCTACTGTGCCGAGGCCAAACGGCCAGATTTAACTTCATTCCGTCTGTTGGCGTTTATGGTAGTGGGTCTGGAGCTTAGATATGGGACCGCGTGGAAGTGGGTCCGGAGCTTACATGTGGGACAGCGCAATGACGACAAATCATAGGGTTCGAACCGGGCACACCCGACGCCGATCTGTCCTGTGCGCCGCTCGGCCGTCCTGCAGCGTCGCCACCACCTGCGTCGCCACCAGTTGCGCTGCCACGGCCGTTCTGCTCCACCGCCACCTGCTGCACCGCTACCTGCTCCGCCAGCGACCTTCCTGCGACGCCACGGGTGAGGCGCTCATTCCGCCACTCCGCCCGCCACCTGCTCGACACACGGCGTGGCCTCCTTCCGTGCGCCCGGCCGGAGCGCTGATAGGTGGGGGGCTGTTGCACAAAGAGGAAGTAGGTGGGTGAACCCTATTGCAAAATGGCAAGCGGTGGCGACCCCAGAGTATTTGGTGAGGCAGGCATCGAGCCCAAGATCCGTCGCGTCCACGACTGGGTTGCCGAGGGGTAAGTCATGCCTCCTGTTTAGATTGAGCTTCCTTGTGAATTTCAATTGTCGATTCGAGTTGGTTTGCGGTCGATTTTGCTATGGGTGTCCTGATTGCGTCTCTGTTTTTCGTAGGTTAGGATGGAGTTGTGGTTTGCTTTCTTGGTGCACATTAGAAGGGACCGCTACATCCTTAATGCAAACAATAAGAAGAAATTCCAAGGAGGTTTCGATTATCTCTTGCGAATGGCATGCAATTGAAGTTTCCGACAATCTGGTCAGGTAATTTGCAGCCAATATCCTTGGAGTTTGCTTGATGAAGTGGAATACAAATACTACGATGGGGGAAATAAATGGGTGACAGTTAGTACTGATGAAGAGCTCACTACCATGTTTGCTAAGCATAAGGAGATAGAGAATTTTCATGTGAGGCTCCAAGTTGATGTGCTTGAGAAGGCATTTGGACCTAGGATAGTGGGTGCACCTTCTCGGGAAGAACCATGTCGTCATACTATCAGCTCTAGCTAGAATAGCTAAATTATTAGTGCACGACGATGTCGTGGCTCGACAAGCGTGGGCATCGGCAGAAGGGTCCCCCTTGAAGTAGAGCCTGATGCTTGCAATTCTGGGGTTGATGAAAAGAAGCTATATTTTGATGTAATTCCGAATTTATGATGGGCACCTCGGGCTGAAAACCAAGATGAGGCTGACAATGATGTCCATGTGGAGGATGACGCGGTGGGTGAAGACGAAGACCTTGCAGCTGTTGAATGGGACCCTTTGAACCCTCATATGGAAGAAGGTTCTGTTTTTGCATCCATGAGTGAGTGTAGAAATGCACTTGTGACGTACTGCATCAAAGCAGAACGTACTTTCAAGTTGATAAGAGCGATCAAGTATGTTACATAGTGCACTGTCTGACTGAGGGTTGTCCATGAAGGATGCTCGCATCTAAAATGCGAAATAGCATAAATGTTCAAGTCAAAGTGAACCCTTTTAGGCACACATGCCAGGAATCAACCCTTATGAAAGAAACAATCAGTAGAGCCAAGTCAAGATGGGTGGCGGAAGAAGTAAAGAAGTGGGTGAAAGAAAACCAGCAAGTGGGTGCGAGGAATTGCAGAAGAACATCAAAGAGTGGTTCAAGATAGAGTTACCATACATGAGAGTGTTGAATGGTAAACAACATGCTATGGATTCTATTTATGATAACTGGCAAGAAAGTTTTCAATTGTTGTATTCATGCAAAGGTGAAGTCGAGAGGACCAGCCCAGGTAGTATTGTAGATATTGACCACCACACCATGGAGTGCACCTCCAGGGGAGTGACAAAGACCAAGGAATGCTTTAGGAAGATTTTTGTCTGCTTTGAGGCTTGTCGCCGGGTTTTTTTTGCAGGCTGCAGGCCGTATTTGTCTATTGATGCTACTTTTCTCACATGAAGGTTTAAAGGACAGTTAGTAGCAACTTGTGTAGTTGATGCACACAGTTTCGTATTTCCAGTTTCGTACAGTGTGCTGGAGACAATGGGTTGGTAATTCCAATGGGTTGGATTTTGCATAATCTGTGTCGAGTTATTGCAAATCCCAATGGGTTGGTAATTCATACAGATGCCTGCAAAGGTTTAGAAGTGGTTGTGGACAATGTGTTGTCTAGAGTAGAGCATAGGGAATGCACGTGTCACCTTCCTACAAATTTTGTGAAGAAATAGAAAGGAAAGGTGTATACCCACAATTTATGGCCAACATCGTTGACTTGTAGTGTGAAGAAGCACAACTACCACTTGAAGCAGTTATATACGAATCCCAAAGTGAAGGAATACTTGGAAACACACCACTCCAAGTTATGGGCCAGAAGCCAATTCAGTAAACTGAGCAAAGTGACCATGTGCACAATAATCTTGCAGAGTCTTTCAACTCAACAATTCGAAATCTAAAGGGTCTTTATGTGGTGGATTTGCTTGACATGATAAGGATAGAATACGTGTAGAAGTTTCATTATCATGCAGGAATAACCGTGGAAAAATTCATGGGCCACATTGTCACCCCTGCCGTGATGAATGAACTGAAGAAGAAAACAACAGGCTTGGAAATGAACATGACTCTTTGCTCGGGTACCACATCAAAGGTGTCATTTTTGGATAAATAGAAGAGGGAATGGAGATATCCAGTGGATTAGAAGCTAGAACTTGGAGTTGTAGGCAATGCCAGATAACTGGGTTGCCATGCATTCATGCCTTGTTTTTCATCACTCCTCTCTCAGGTCCAGCAGGGAACTGTGACGCCCGGGTAATTAAGCTACAGTGATTCCCCGCTAATGATGCCACGTCACCACGGTTACTGTGATAAACTCTCGATAGTTCAGAACCGAAACAAATTCAAAATTTAAATAAAAGAAAACAATAAAAGTTTTTAAAAATTAAAATAAAAATGTTCGGTGGTTGCCAAATATTACAAAGATAATTATGGTGTAAGGTTCACAATTTTATAAAATGCCTAAGTGTTTATAAATAAATAAAAACAGAAAAGAAAATAAATAAAAAGAAAACATAAAACAAACAAAAAAAAGGAAAAGAGAGAAAGGCCCCCCCCCCCACTGGGCTTCGGCCCAGCAGGCCGGCCCGTTCGGCCACCGGCCCAACCGGCCACACCCCTCGCTTGCCCTTATCCCCCGTAACCCTAACCCACCAAACCGCAGCACCTCCCAGTTCCCCCCCCCCACGATCCCCACGCTCCTCTCCTCCTACCCCCGATCCAGATCGAGATCAGGGCCCTCGCCCCCGACGCCGCCGCCGCTGCCCAGTGCCTCCCGCCACCCTCCTCGCCGGCGCCCGCCTCCCCATCTTCCCCCGCATGGCGCCCGCCCCACCTCGACCCGAGCTAGATCGGATCGATCCCGCTGCTCGATGCCCGACGCCGCCCCGCTGCTCGACGCCGGAGCCTCCTCGCCGGACTGCCTCCCCATCGCGCGCCGTCCACGTCTTCCTCCCCGAGCCCCACTGCCCGTGCCCTACTGCTCCCCTGTGAGCTCCCCTCCCTCCTCTCTCTGCCGTGGTCGCGCCCTCCCCCCTCACGCTCGGCTCCATCCCGCGCCGCCCCGGAGCCGCCCGCGGCCACCTGCCTCCGCACGGGACCACCGTCGAGCTCCCGCACGCCCTGGACCGCGCTTGGCCGCGCCCGACCGTGGCCGACCGCGCGCGCTCACGCCCACGCCCCCTCTGACCGAGCCCGGCCATGGACGGTCCCCGCCGCCCTTGCTGCTGCACGCCCGCCGCCGCCGAACCTCGTCACCGGCCTTGTTTTCGGCCACCTCCAGCACCAACCACTAGCCCAACTCGATGCGCGCCAACGCGCTCATCCTTCCGATGCTCGTGGGTGACCAAGTGGTCACCGGAACGCAACTCCGGCGAGCCGCTACCGTGGTTCCCCTCCCCGCACGCCCACACGCCCTCCCCTGGACGCATCGTGGGCACGACCCCGCCGACGCCCTCCGTCGCCTCCGTGCGGGTGCGCGGCGCCCGCACCCGATAACGCCCGTGCGCCCGCTCGGGCTGCGCCCCGCGCCCGAACCCATTAGGCCTTGGGCCTATGACAAGTGGGCCACTGCCCAGAGAACGTTTCCAAAAAAAGGGGTTTTAAAAAGGAATAATAGAAAATAAATAATAACTAAAAATAAACGTAATTAATTAATTAATTAATTAACTAAATTAATTAAGTTAATTAATCCTAGTTAATTAATCTAATTAACATGTTAGTTTAGGTAAACAGTAATTAGTTTAACCTAAACCCTAACCAACCTAACAGTGTATGACCGGTGGGTCCCACTGGACCCACACATCAGTTTGACCAGTCAACACCTCTGTTGACTGCTGATGTCATGATGACGTCAGCAATCACTGTTTTGGATAATGTTGGGTTTAAATAAATAATTAAAATCAGAAAATGATTTAAATCTTTAAAAAAAATCATATCTTTTAATCCGTAATTTGGATGAAAATACTTTATACATGAAAGTTGCTCAGAACGACGAGACGAATCCGGATACGCGGTCCGTTCGTCCGCCACACACCCCTAACCTATCGAACCCGCAACTTACCCCTCCGGCTCCTCTGCCCGAAAACACGAAACACCGGGAATACTTTTCCGGATGTTTTCCCCCCCTTCACCGGTATCACCTACTACCGCGTTAGGGCACACCGAACATCGCGTATTGCCTTGTTATATTTTGTGATGCTTTGTTTGCTCTGTATTCATTATTTCTTCCCCCTCTTCTCTTCGGTAGACTACGAGACCGACGCTGCTGCTGACCAGTTCGACTACGGAGTTGACGACCCTCTCTCTTGCCAGAGCAACCAGGCAAGCCCCCCCCTTGATCACCAGATATCGCCTACTCTTCTCTATACTGCTTGCATTAGAGTAGTGTAGCATGTTACTGCTTTCCGTTAATCCTATTCTGATGCATAGCCTGACATTGTCGCTACATCTGTTGATACCTTACCTGCAATCCTAAATGCTTAGTATAGGATGCTAGTTTATCATCATTGGCCCTACATTCTTGTCAGCCTGCCTTGCTATACTATCGGGCCGTGATCACTTGGGAGGTGATCACGGGTATATACTATACACACATACATACTATACAGATGGTGACTAAAGTCGGGTCAGCTCATTGAGTACCCGCAAGTGATTCTGACGAGGGGGCTGAAAGGACAGGTGGCTCCATCCCGGTAGAGGTGGGCCTGGGTTCCCGACGGCCCTCGACTGTTACTTTGTGGCGGAGCGACAGGGCAGGTTGAGACCACCTAGGAGACAGGTGGGCCTGGCCCTGTTCGGCGTTCGCGGATACTTAACACGCTTAACGAGATCTTGGTATTTGATCTGAGTCGGCTACGAGCCTATACGCACTAACCATCTACGTGGGAGTAGTTATGGGTATCCCGACGTCGTGGTATCAGCCGAAGCACTTCAGACGTCAGCGACGGAGCGGCGCGCGCCGAATTGGACTGGAAGCGCCACTAGGGCTAGGTCTGCTTTCGGCCGCCCTCGCAACGTGCAGGTGTGCTATGGGCGATGGGCCCAGACCCCTGTGCGCTTAGGTTTAGACCGGCGTGCTGGCCTCTCTGTTTTGCCTAGGTGGGGCTGCGACGTGTTGATCTTCCGAGGCCGGGCATGACCCAGGAAAGTGTGTCCGGCCAAATGGGATCAAGCGTGTTGGGCTATGTGGTGCACCCCTGCAGGGAAGTTAATCTATTCGAATAGCCGTGATCTTCGGTAACAGGACGACTTGGAGTTGTACCTTGACCTTATGACAACTAGAACCGGATACTTAATAAAACACACCCTTCCAAGTTCCACAGACAACCCGGTGATCGCTTTTCTACAGGGCGACGAGGAGAGGATCGCCGGGTAGGATTATGCTATGCGATGCTATTGGAGATGCTACTTGGAGATGCTACTTGGAGATGCTACTTGGAGGACTTCAATCTACTCTCTTCTACATGCTGCAAGACGGAGGCTGCCAGAAGCGTAGTCTTCGACAGGATTAGCTATCCCCCTCTTATTCTGGCATTCTGCAGTTCAGTCCACCGATATGGCCTCCTTACACATATACCCATGCATATGTAGTGTAGCTCCTTGCTTGCGAGTACTTTGGATGAGTACTCACGGTTGCTTTCTCCCTCTTTTTCCCCTTTCCCTTCTATCTGGTTGTCGCAACCAGATGCTGGAGTCCAGGAGCCAGACGCCACCGTCGACGACGACCCCTACTACACCGGAGGTGCCTACTACTACGTGCAGCCCGCTGACGACGACCAGGAGTAGTTAGGAGGATCCCAGGCAGGAGGCCTGCGCCTCTTTCGATCTGTATCCCAGTTTGTGCTAGCCATCTTATGGCAACTTGTTTAACTTATGTCTGTACTCAGATATTGTTGCTTCCGCTGACTCGTCTATGATCGAGCACTTGTATTCGAGCCCTCGAGGCCCCTGGCTTGTATTATGATGCTTGTATGACTTATTTTATTTGTAGAGTTGTGTTGTGATATCTTCCCGTGAGTCCCTGATCTTGATCGTACACATTTGCGTGCATGATTAGTGTACGATTGAATCGGGGGCGTCACAAGTTGGTATCAGAGCCGACTGCCTGTAGGAATCCCCCTTCCAACTCCTTGGCCGAAGTCGAGTCTAAACTTTACAAAACTTTTACTAACATGGCTGTGCGCCTTACGGGCCCACGTCGCCATTGGGTGGTATTAGGATCTTTTATTCCTCGACCTATACTCTGGGACTCTTATTTCTCTTCTATTCGGGTTAAATGATTTTTGCTAAAATCTAACATTAGGATCTCGTTATCACTTTCACCCGGAGAGCCCCTTATTAATGATGATCGTCTGCGGCACGTGAAGACCCTGAAGATACTCTCCGTTGTTAACCCGAGAACTTATGTTCATCGCATTTGCAATTCCCCTTCCACCGTCAACCCTTATGGATAACTACTGGCAGTTGTTATTCTTACATTCATCCCCAGTTGGTTTTGTTATTACCAGATACCTCGAAACACTCGTCGTTGTCTCGATAATCCTTTGAGATTATCGCCTTGCTGTTCCTTGTCACCTGAATACCCCTATGGATAATTCTCGCACTTATCGAGTATCCGCTCATCCCCCAGTTGTTCATGTGTTTCACAATGGTCTTCGAAATACTATTTGATCCTCCAAAAATCCTTAATAGCTTATTGCTCTGCAATACTTGTCTGCTTGCATTATGGATGCTTCCCATTGGCAATATTCGTTAATATCCTTAGGCATCGTCATTTGGATCCTATTGATTCAGCATGTGTGCGAATGCACACAAACATCTATCAACCCTTCTAAATTATCCTTCCGGCTCAGACATCATTTTTGAACATGAGCTGGTTCTGGACCAAACTATTTGTCGTCAATTGTGCCTCAGGTATATTCAACTTATCCATCCTTGGTCAGAGCGTCTGCTTCTGATCCTTTGTTTTGGAAATCATAATTCCTTTGTTATCTAAGCATCAAATTATTCAGTTGTCCTATAATATGATGCCCGTGCATTCTTTCTTCCTCTGATTGAGTACCGATACTCACATCAGCTCCGTTGTGGATCGCCCGATCCATTGTTGGATTTATCTGACAACGCCCTTCATATTCAATAACCTTGTGAGCCTTTCCTCGGATACATAATGCCTTTGGTAAATTGTATCCTCTGCTTTTCTCAACCATGCTCTGCCATCGAGTTTGTGTTATTTACTCTTGAAACTTGTGGTATATGTTTCTAAGAAGCCCCTATGGGTTGAACATATGCCTTCTCTAAACCGTGTGAACCCGAAAGTTTTCACGAGTCATACTCTTCTGGTGCTTCACCAGATAAAATTTCAACACTGCAACATCATCGAACGTGAGAAGTGAATGAAAGGTTATGCATTGGAGAAGTGGGAGTCGACCTTGAACTTTGTGTTCATGCCCATGGACGCGATGTATATCCTATCATGGAAGCTTCTTGTAATAATAACTATTTCCTTGATAGCTAACATATGGTATCTGTGAATTGATCCCTTGCAACCGTGGTTCCGACCATGATTGTTCTTCTTTGATTCCATTTCTCGGACAAGTTAAAACCATTGTCTTCTATGGATCAATACACCAGTCCAACCTTTACTTTGATCTTGTGTCAAGTATTACCCCCCCTGGTATCTCGAGATTATCGTGGAACTGCATAACTTTTTATGAGTTCTTCATCAAGTGCTACCTTCCCACCGATTTCAATTTTTCGCGGGCTCTGAGTTATTGAACACTCAAAGACACCGATAACTGAACTAAGTCCGCTCTTCGGTTCAACAACTCTTCAGTAAGCTTCTATAAGTACGAGATTGTACCCGATCACGCCATTCCTAGCCTGTTTGGCTATATCATTGTCGTGACGATTCTACCTGTGCTACCTGGTTCTTATTCTCGGAACACCAATTTGCGACGATAGCTAAGCTTACGTCGATTTTCCTCGTCATACCCTTTCACCTTAAACAACAAGCTTGAGTTCGAGTTTGTGTCGTACCTATGGTTCCAATAACCTCTTGCTTCATCATTCTTTTGGACTTGTTGTGATCGCGGATCGATTACATCTTCGTGGAATCTCTCGACAAATGTGTCATGATCACCATCTACATTCTGATGCTCTTCCAGGATATCAATTGAATTAATGATGAGAAATACCATCCTCGCCCTCGATGATTTGTGTTGTCATCGACCTCTTTATTGCGTTCCCTCCAACAAAAACTTGTTTGTGTTCTGTGTTATACCTCGAGTTCCTTGCTACCTAGCATTTGTTCTTCTTTACCATGGAGTATTACCATCATTTATGTCAAGAAGGTCGTGAGGATTACTCCACCTCTTAAGACTTCTTGGTATGGTGATACTTCTCACCCTCACCATTCTTTCTTGGTACCCGTGTTGTTTCTAACCGGAATACCGACAATTGAACTATGAGGTGTGAATTCAAAACTTCTAGCAACCCCATTGCTTTGAAGTAATGGTCGAGTTTCATTCTAATTCTTTTGTTCGTCAAGTCACCACTCTAACATTGATCGTGCGACCCAACCCATATTCGGGCGCACCGTTCAACCAATGTTTAATTATGTATGTTTTCCTCGAGCATATCCCATTATATTGTTTAATCTGACAGATGTTATCCCCTTATCCACATAATTGTGGAGGTCCATCTTTTGGATACCTCGTTGAATTATCGCTGAGTCCATCAGCCACCTCATCATCCTCTCCTTGGGTTAATGATGAACTCTTGTTAACGGAAATCACTTCTTAGTTCATTTCCCGAGAATCTTACAGTGTCATCCCGTCAATTTGTGTTGCACCTTTCTTCTCAGGCATCCTGAGCCTGAGGTATCCTGACACCCCTCATATCTGAATCTCCATCAGATATGATGGTTGGGACAATTTTCCAAGAGTCATGAAGTTGATCCTTTGATGACCCGGTAACATGATGTCATGCCTAGCACCCCCCCCCCCGGCTGGAGGACCTATCATTATAGATTCCTTTTCAGCAAGGTTATCCATTCGTCCATGAGGAAATTGTAAGACTTATTCTACAAGTTATTCCTGATGGATCCTTCGTGTTTCCAAAGTTTAATCTTCACCTGAAGACCATGTCAATTCTATCTCGAAGCATGTCTATGGTACTCCGATGTTTCAACAAGAACATTTGAAGCCCAATGCTAAACGTTTCTTGCTCAATTATCCAAACACCGCTGTATGGGTAATGTCATGAAAATTTCTCTCCCCTCACCTAGAGGCCTTTCTACTTAATATCATGTCATGGTTATCATGTTCTGCTTGTCATTAGGAAGGATATACCCCTGAAATATGTGTTTAAACACATTTTCCTTTCCATTGTTCTGCTTAATCTGATGATCATATTTTCCTTCCATTGGTTTGTTTAGACCTTTGCTATGATCTATATGATATAAGCAGTAATAATCCACTGCTTGTGCAAACACCCCGATGTACAACTCTGTCAGTAAGACCCTGTTTTTATTGTTGATGACATTCCGGTAACCACCGATGGATGAGAACTTTGCCTATTGGTCCGCCTCGTTCAACGAGCAGGAAAGTAGTTCTCTTCGTCCCTCGCCCTTGGTATCGACGTTGTCGCCGACATAATTGACAGGCTACCCCCCCCTGACATGCCTAGCTTGCATGATCGCGCAAGACGTCTCCGCCCTTCCTACTTTTAACCCACATGGTGGGCCCATAACCCACAGTTTCACCAGGATCGAAACCTGACTCTCCTGTACACCCTCATGTTTCCAAAGTGATTCCTCGCGCGTGGACTCGTATGAAATTCATGAGCCACCTACCGATGAGATCATCTATTCTGGTATCAGACGCAATACTTACTCTCGCTACTCTGAACCCCTTTCTCACCCGCTTGGAGCCTATTATGGTACCTTCGTACCTTACTCTCGAGGTATTTCATATGTTCAACTCGAGAGATAATTTTATACTAATTCATGGGTTAGCCCCAGATTGTTTCCCTTAAAAGCTTTATGTCGTAGTGAGCTGGCCCTTATCTTTCGTAAGTACGATGGAGTTCCCGAAGAAATGATGACCAGTTTATCATGATGCATTGGAATAAAGGATTGAAGACATCAACGAAAGGGATTAACTTCTTCGAGAAGATCCGTTAGATTATCGTAACCAGACCTTTCCCCCTTGCTCCCCTCTTAAATCTCTTGACGAGATTTCTTGTAGAGGAGGAGAATTGTGACGCCCGGGTAATTAAGCTACAGTGATTCCCCGCTAATGATGCCACGTCACCACGGTTACTGTGATAAACTCTCGATAGTTCAGAACCGAAACAAATTCAAAATTTAAATAAAAGAAAACAATAAAAGTTTTTAAAAATTAAAATAAAAATGTTCGGTGGTTGCCAAATATTACAAAGATAATTATGGTGTAAGGTTCACAATTTTATAAAATGCCTAAGTGTTTATAAATAAATAAAAACAGAAAAGAAAATAAATAAAAAGAAAACAGAAAACAAACAAAAAAAGGAAAAGAGAGAAAGGCCCCCCCCCCACTGGGCTCCGGCCCAGCAGGCCGGCCCGTTCGGCCACCGGCCCAACCGGCCACACCCCTCGCTTGCCCTTATCCCCCGTAACCCTAACCCACCAACCCGCAGCACCTCCCAGTTCCCCCCCCCACGATCCCCACGCTCCTCTCCTCCTACCCCCGATCCAGATCGAGGTCAGGGCCCTCGCCCCCGACGCCGCCGCCGCTGCCCAGTGCCTCCCGCCACCCTCCTCGCCGGCGCCCGCCTCCCCATCTTCCCCCGCATGGCGCCCGCCCCACCTCGACCCGAGCTAGATCGGATCGATCCCGCTGCTCGATGCCCGACGCCGCCCCGCTGCTCGACGCCGGAGCCTCCTCGCCGGACTGCCTCCCCATCGCGCGCCGTCCACGTCTTCCTCCCCGAGCCCCACTGCCCGTGCCCTACTGCTCCCCTGTGAGCTCCCCTCCCTCCTCTCTCTGCCGTGGTCGCGCCCTCCCCCCTCACGCTCGGCTCCATCCCGCGCCGCCCCGGAGCCGCCCGCGGCCACCTGCCTCCGCACGGGACCACCGTCGAGCTCCCGCACGCCCTGGACCGCGCTTGGCCGCGCCCGACCGTGGCCGACCGCGCGCGCTCACGCCCACGCCCCCTCTGACCGAGCCCGGCCATGGACGGTCCCCGCCGCCCTTGCTGCTGCACGCCCGCCGCCGCCGAACCTCGTCACCGGCCTTGTTTTCGGCCACCTCCAGCACCAGCCACTAGCCCAACTCGATGCGCGCCAACGCGCTCATCCTTCCGATGCTCGTGGGTGACCAAGTGGTCACCGGAACGCAACTCCGGCGAGCCGCTACCGTGGTTCCCCTCCCCGCACGCCCACACGCCCTCCCCTGGACGCATCGTGGGCACGACCCCGCCGACGCCCTCCGTCGCCTCCGTGCGGGTGCGCGGCGCCCGCACCCGATAACGCCCGTGCGCCCGCTCGGGCTGCGCCCCGCGCCCGAACCCATTAGGCCTTGGGCCTATGACAAGTGGGCCACTGCCCAGAGAACGTTTCCAAAAAAAAGGGGTTTTAAAAAGGAATAATAGAAAATAAATAATAACTAAAAATAAACGTAATTAATTAATTAATTAATTAACTAAATTAATTAAGTTAATTAATCCTAGTTAATTAATCTAATTAACATGTTAGTTTAGGTAAACAGTAATTAGTTTAACCTAAACCCTAACCAACCTAACAGTGTATGACCGGTGGGTCCCACTGGACCCACACATCAGTTTGACCAGTCAACACCTCTGTTGACTGCTGATGTCATGATGACGTCAGCAATCACTGTTTTGGATAATGTTGGGTTTAAATAAATAATTAAAATCAGAAAATGATTTAAATCTTTAAAAAAAATCATATCTTTTAATCCGTAATTCGGATGAAAATACTTTATACATGAAAGTTGCTCAGAACGACGAGACGAATCCGGATACGCGGTCCGTTCGTCCGCCACACACCCCTAACCTATCGAACCCGCAACTTACCCCTCCGGCTCCTCTGCCCGAAAACACGAAACACCGGGAATACTTTTCCGGATGTTTTCCCCCCCTTCACCGGTATCACCTGCTACCGCGTTAGGGCACACCGAACATCGCGTATTGCCTTGTTATATTTTGTGATGCTTTGTTTGCTCTGTATTCATTATTTCTTCCCCCTCTTCTCTTCGGTAGACTACGAGACCGACGCTGCTGCTGACCAGTTCGACTACGGAGTTGACGACCCTCTCTCTTGCCAGAGCAACCAGGCAAGCCCCCCCTTGATCACCAGATATCGCCTACTCTTCTCTATACTGCTTGCATTAGAGTAGTGTAGCATGTTACTGCTTTCCGTTAATCCTATTCTGATGCATAGCCTGACATTGTCGCTACATCTGTTGATACCTTACCTGCAATCCTATATGCTTAGTATAGGATGCTAGTTTATCATCATTGGCCCTACATTCTTATCAGTCTGCCTTGCTATACTATCGGGCCGTGATCACTTGGGAGGTGATCACGGGTATATTACTATACACACATACATACTATACAGATGGTGACTAAAGTCGGGTCATCTCATTGAGTACCCGCAAGTGATTCTGACGAGGGGGCTGAAAGGACAGGTGGCTCCATCCCGGTAGAGGTGGGCCTGGGTTCCCGACGGCCCTCGACTGTTACTTTGTGGCGGAGCGACAGGGCAGGTTGAGACCACCTAGGAGACAGGTGGGCCTGGCCCTGTTCGGTGTTCGCGGATACTTAACACGCTTAACGAGATCTTGGTATTTGATCTGAGTCGGCTACGAGCCTATACGCACTAACCATCTACGTGGGAGTAGTTATGGGTATCCCGACGTCGTGGTATCAGCCGAAGCACTTCAGACGTCAGCGACGGAGCGGCGCGCGCCGAATTGGACTGGAACGCCACTAGGCTAGGTCTGCTTTCGGCCGCCCTCGCAACGTGCAGGTGTGCTATGGGCGATGGGCCCAGACCCCTGTGCGCTTAGGTTTAGACCGGCGTGCTGGCCTCTCTGTTTTGCCTAGGTGGGGCTGCGACGTGTTGATCTTCCGAGGCCGGGCATGACCCAGGAAAGTGTGTCCGGCCAAATGGGATCGAGCGTGTTGGGCTATGTGGTGCACCCCTGCAGGGAAGTTAATCTATTCGAATAGCCGTGATCTTCGGTAACAGGACGACTTGGAGTTGTACCTTGACCTTATGACAACTAGAACCGGATACTTAATAAAACACACCCTTCCAAGTTCCACAGACAACCCGGTGATCGCTTTTCCGCAGGGCGACGAGGAGAGGATTGCCGGGTAGGATTATGCTATGCGATGCTATTGGAGATGCTGCTTGGAGATGCTACTTGGAGATGCTACTTGGAGGACTACAATCTACTCTCTTCTATATGCTGCAAGACGGAGGCTACCAGAAGCGTAGTCTTCGACAGGATTAGCTATCCCCCTCTTATTCTGGCATTCTGCAGTTCAGTCCACCGATATGGCCTCCTTACACATATACCCATGCATATGTAGTGTAGCTCCTTGCTTGCGAGTACTTTGGATGAGTACTCACGGTTGCTCTTCTCCCTCTTTTCCCCTTTCCCTTCTACCTGGTTGTCGCAACCAGATGCTGGAGTCCAGGAGCCAGACGCCACCGTCGACGACGACCCCTACTACACCGGAGGTGCCTACTACTACGTGCTGCCCGCTGACGACGACCAGGAGTAGTTAGGAGGATCCCAGGCAGGAGGCCTGCGCCTCTTTCGATCTGTATCCCAGTTTGTGCTAGCCATCTTATGGCAACCTGTTTAACTTATGTCTGTACTCAGATATTGTTGCTTCCGCTGACTCGTCTATGATCGAGCACTTGTATTCGAGCCCTCGAGGCCCCTGGCTTGTATTATGATGCTTGTATGACTTATTTTATTTGTAGAGTTGTGTTGTGATATCTTCCCGTGAGTCCCTGATCTTGATCGTACACATTTGCGTGCATGATTAGTGTACGATTGAATCGGGGGCGTCACAGGAACATACAACAGCATGTGCATGATTACTACTCTGTTGCAAGGTTCAAAGCCACATATGCATATGCCTTACCTGCTTTGGAGGTGATGACCCACAAGTATAGGGGATCAATCGTAGTCCTTTCGATAAGTAAGGGTGTTGAACCCAACGAGGAGCAAAAGGAAATGACAAGTGGTTTTCAGCAAGGTAATGTCTGCAAGCATTCAAATTATAAGTAGGAGATAGCAGGATAATTTGTAACGAGCAAGTAATAGTAACAACAAATAGTATGAAGCAAGGTAGCCCAATCCTTCTGTGGCAAAGGACAGGCCAAAACGGTTTCTTATAATAAGCAAAGTGTTCTTGAGGGTACACAAGAATTTCATCTAGTCACTTTCACCATATTGGTTGAATTTCTGTTCGTTACTTCAATAATTTGAGATGTGGGTAGACCGGTGCTTAGTTGTTGTTCTTACTTGAATAACCTCCTACTTATGATTAACCCCATCGCAAGCATCCGCAACTACGAGAAAAGTATTAAGATTAAATCTAACCATAGCATTAAACATTTGGATCCAAATCGGTCCCTTATGAAGTAGCGCATAAACTAGGGTTTAAGATTTTGTCACTCTATCAACCCATCATCTAATAACTTCTCCAGAATGCATTCCCTTAGGCCCAGATATGGTGAAGTGTCATGTAGTCGACATTCACACGACACCACTAAGGGAATCACAACATACATATCATCGAAATACCGAACACATATCATGTTCATATGATTACTTGCAACATGATTTGTCCCGTGACCTCAAGAACTAAAGTAGCTACTCACAAGTGATAAACATGCTCATAATTAGAGGGGTATTGAATAGCGTAATGGATCTGAACATATAATCTTCCACCAGATAAACTATATAGTGATTAACTACAAGATGTAATCAATACTACTATATTCACCCACATGTACCAATATGAGGTCTCGGTACAAAGATTGAACACAAGAGATGAACTAGGGTTTGAGAGGAGATGGTGTTGGTGAAGATTGGCCTCCCCAAGATGAGAGGGTTGTTGGTGATGACACTGGCTTAGATTTCCCCCTCCGGGAGGGAAGTTCCCCCGGCGAAATGGCTCCGCCGGAGGGCAAAAGTGCCCCTGGCCAAGTTCCGCCTCGAGACTACGACACTCCTCCCGAAAGTCCTCTCCTTAATTATTTTAGGTCAAAATGACTTATATACTAGAAGACGGGCATCGGAGGTGGGCCGAGGAGGGCACAACCCACCAGGGCATGCCTGGGCTCCCTGGCGTGACCAGGTGGGTTGTGCCCTCCTGGTGGGCCCCCTCTGGTACTTATTTGCTCTGATAATTCTTAAATATTGCATAAAAAATCCTCGTGGAGTTTCATCTCACTTGGAGTTGTACAGAATAGGTAGCCTAATGTTGCTTTTTCAGGTCCAGTTTTCCAGCTGCCGCTATTCTCCTTCTTGATATAAACTGTGTTGGGGAACGCGGTAATTTCAAAAAAAATCCTACGATCACGCAATATCTATCTAGTTGATGCATATCAACGAGAGGGGAGAGTGTGTCCACGCACCCTCGTAGACTGTCGGTGTGCATCGGTAGGGGTTCTCCTTTTGACCCCTTTACTTGTGCACGGGCAGTCAGAGCCACCCGCCACAGCCACGCATAACAGGGCAAGGGAGGGAAGCAGGAGAGAAGCCGAAAGCACAAGACAAAAAAAGCAACGTCAAGGACCAAGGCCACAGAGATCGGATGGGCGAAGCAGGTTTCTCCAGCAAGGACCCTTGCCGGGGCAGCCTCAGCAGCCTCGGCAAGACCCTTGCCGGGGCAGCTCGCCCACACCAATGGAGCGAGCCACCTTCGAGCCCACCGTCTCCAACGCCAACAAACGCATTAGGACAGGACTCGGGAGGCACTTCCATGGTGGCATGCAGATCTTTGTGAAGACAAAGAATATTCAAGATCAGATGAGAATTGGAAGGCGATGATCCTCGGCAGTGTTCTTGCAGAGGAAACCTACAAGACCCCCGGCAAGGTCCTTGCCGGGGACAACAGTGCACCACGGCAAGACCCTTGCCGGGCCACCCAGCAAGATCCTTGCCGAGGGCGTCAGCAGGGCCACTGCCAGGCCCACACCAGCCAAGTCTCCACCGCCGTTCACATGCAGCTGCCGACCTAACCAGTTGGGCAGGCACCTCTGTGGCAGCATGCAGCCCTTCATGGAGGCTCCACCACCGCGCCACCTCAGCTGCTTGCCTGCCGACACCGGTGCCACCAAGAAGACCAAGGCGGGCGACCCCGGCAAGGAGGTTGCCAGGTGTGTCGCCTGCCAGGCCTTGGCGGCTGCCGACAAGCCAGAAGCTCCGACAAGCAGTATTGCAAGATCCACCGCACCAAGGGCCATGATCTCCAAAACTGCCGGCAAGTAGAGCTGCTCGTTGAGAAGCAGAAGGCCGAGTATGAGCGGCGGGACAAGGAGAAAGGCCAAGATGGTGCCGAGGGATCTGGCGAGAAACATGGAGGCCAAGGAGGCCGCCGCAGCAAAGATAATCAGCAGGAGAGGCCCGCCCGACGCCGCGACAAGAAGCAAGAGGACGATGATCATGACGAGGATGACGAGTTCGGTGACCACGAGTTCCAGAAAGGCACTGAGGCCATGTGCGTGGATGGTGGCGCCTCACTGCATACATTCCACTGCCAACTCAAGCGGTGGGTGCGTGAGATCACAGCGGTGGAGCCATCGTTCGACGCACGAAAGCCGCTAAAATGGTCCAGCACGCCCATCATCTTCGACACCGAGGACCATCCTGACCGCACTACTGCGGTCGGGTGCTTGGCATTGTTGGTCTCACCAATGATCCGCAACCTCAAGGTGACAATGATGTTGATTGACGGCGGGGACGGTCTGAACTTGATCTCGCCTGTTGTGGTCAGAAGGCTACAGATCCCTGATGGAGACCTCGAGGAGACGGGCACGTTGCCAAGGGTTAACCTGGGGAGGAGCCAGCCAAAGGGAAAGGTCACGCTGCCCGTGACATTCGGAGGCGAGCTGAACCACATGACGGAGAGGATTGTTTTTGATTTAGCCGAGATCCCCTTGCCCTACAACGGGATTGTTTTTTATTTAGCCGAGATCCCCTTGCCCTACAACGGGATCCTCGGCCGCCCGACACTAGCCAAGTTCATGGCGGCTTCACACTACGCTTACAACATGCTGAAGATGCCCGGGCCGATGAACATCATCACCGTCCTCTACGACAAGAAAGATGCGTTGATTTGCGCCGACCAACTTTATCAGGAGGCAGTTGCAGCAGCTGCCACTAAGGCGCCTGCTCCTTCCAGCGGAGCCCCGGGAGGGAAGAAGACCGACGAGACCCCTCGCACCCACTCCGGCAAGCGCACCTCTTCGAGGTGTTGCACTCCCGTCGAGGACGTGCCAGAGAGCTCCACCAGTAAGAGCCAGAAGTCCAGACATGTACCACCAGAGACCAAGAAGGTTCCTGTCAAGGAGGACGGCATGGGGGAAGCTTTTACCATAAGCTCCACCCTCGATAGCAAATAGGAAAGAGAACTCGTCACCTTCCTGCAGGCAAATGTCTATGTGTTTGCATGGCAAGCCTCCGACATCCCCGGTGTTCCCAGGGAGGTGATTGAGAACCATCTTGCTGTCTGTCCTAATGCGCGGCCTATCAAGCAGAAAGTCAGGAAGCAAGCTCTGGAGAGGCAGGAGTTCATCACGGAGGAGATCAGGAAGCTAGAGGCGGCAGGCTTGGTAAGAGGAGTACTCCACCCGACATGGTTGGCCAATCCGGTAGTGGTGCGCAAGGCAAACGGGAAGTGGAGACTGTGTATTGATTATACAGACATCAATAAGGCTTGTCCAAAGGATCGCTTCCCGCTACCGCGCATCGACCAGATTGTTAACTCCACGGCTAGGTGTGACCTGTTATCATTCTCGACGCCTACTCAGGGTACCACCAGATCTTCATGACAAAAGAGGACGAGGAGAAGACAACATTATCATCCCATGTGGTACATCTTGCTTTTTACGGATGCCTTTCGGGTTGAAGAGTGCTGGCTCAACCTTTGCAAGAGCAGTCCAAATTGGTTTTGAGCCCTAGCTACATAGAAATATGGAAGCTTATATGGATGACATAGTGGTCAAACCCAAGGACAAAGCAACACTTGTGCAAGATCTGGAGGAAACATTTGCAAACCTGCACAAGATCAACCTCAAATTGAACCTTGAGAAGTGTGTCTTCGGCGTCCCATCCGGCAAGCTTCTTGGGTTCTTTGTGTCGCAGTGCGGGATTGAGGCAAACCCAGAAAAGATCAGGGCCATCGAGCAGATTGAGGTGCCCAATTGGATCAAGGACGTGCGTCGGCTCACTGGCTGCATTGCCGCCATGAGCAGATTCATCTCCAAGTCTGTGGAGCGTGCCCTTCCCTTTTTCAAGATCTTGAAGAAAACGGGCCCACTAGAGTGGACCCGGAGGCCGAGGCAGCACTACAAGACTTGAAGAAGTACCTCTCCTCTGCCCCAGTGTTGGTTGCGCCTAGACCACAAGAACCGCTGCTGCTATATCTAGCGGCAACAAATTAAGTGGTTAGCGCCGCACTAGTAGCACAGAGAGAGGTTGATGAAGAGGCGGCGACAATGGCAGAGTCCACGGATGGCGGGCCAGAACCCTTCCCGGCAGGGCTTGGCACAAAAGAAGAAAATGGTGCAACACCCAGTTTACTTTGTCAGCTCCCTCTTGCAGGGGGCTAGATCGAGGTACTCAGGTATGCAAAAATTGCTCTTCGGCCTCCTTACGACCTCGAGGAAGTTGCGCCATTACTTACAAGCGCACGAGATCACCGTAGTCACCCGCCTCCGGTTGCAACGGATACTGCACAACCCAGATGCGATGGGGAGGATCGTGGAATGGGCCCTGTAGCTGTCAAGTTTCAGTTTAAAGTTTGAGAGTACCTCGACGATTCAGAGCAGAGTATTGGCGGAGTTTGTTGCAGGATGGACCTTGATGCCCGATGATGTCTACTACACAACCTTCTTCTTGTAAATGTTGTTGGGCCTCCAAGTGCAGAGGTTTGTAGGACAGTAGCAAATTTCCCTCAAGTGGATGACCTAAGGTTTATCAATCCGTGGGAGGCGTAGGATGAAGATGGTCTCTCTCAAACAACCCTGCAACCAAATAACAAAGAGTCTCTTGTGTCCCCAACACACCTAATACAATGGTAAATTGTATAGGTGCACTAGTTCGGCGAAGAGATGGTGATAGAAGTGCAATACGGATAGTAGATATGAGTATTTGTAATTTGAAATTATTAAAACAGCAAGGTAACAAGTGATAAAAGTGAGCGTAAACGATATTGCAATGGTAGGAAACAAGGCCTAAGGTTCATACTTTCACTAGTGCAAGTTCTCTCAACAATAATAACATAATTGGATCACATAACTATCCCTCAACATGCAACAAAGAGTCACTCCAAAGACACTAATAGCGGAGAACAAACGAAGAGATTATGGTAGGGTACGAAACCACCTCAAAGTTATCCTTTTTGTTCTATCTACTCAAGAGTCCGTAGTAAAATAACATGAAGCTATTCTTTCCGTCCGATCTATCGTAGAGTTCATACTAGAATAACACCTTAAGACACAAATCAATCAAAACCCTAATGTCACCTAGATACTCCATTGTCACCTCAAGTATCGGCGACATGATTATACGATATGCATCACACAATCTCAGATTTATCTATTCAACCGACACAAAGTACTTCAAAGGGTGCCCCAAAGTTTCTACCGGAGAGTCAAGACGAAAATGTGTGCCAACCCCTATGCAAAGGTTCATGGGTGGAACCCGCAAGTTGATCACCAAAACATACATCAAGTGGATCACGTGAATATCCTATCGTCACCGCAGATAAGCACGGCAAGACATACATCAAGTGTTCTCCAATCCTTAAAGACTCAATCCGATAAGATAACATCAAAGGGAAAACTCAATCCATTACAAGAGAGTAGAGGGGGAGAAACATCATAAGATCCAACTATAATAGCGAAGCTCGCGATACATCAAGATCGTGCCATAGAGGGAACACGAGAGAGAACACGAGAAAGATAGATAAAACACATAGCTACTGGTACATACCCTCAGCCCCGAGGGTGAACTACTCCCTTCTCGTCATGGAGATCGCCGGGATGATGATGAAAATGGCCACCGGTGAGGGATCCCCCCTCCGGCAGGGTGCCGGAACAGGGTCCCGATTGACTTTTGGTGGCTACAGAGGCTTGCAACGGCGAAACTCCCGATCTATCTTCTCCCACGATATTTTTAGGGTATATGGGACTATATAGGCAAACGAAGTCGGTCGGGAGGGTGCTCGAGGGGCCCACGAGACAGGGGGGCACGCCCAGGGATGGTGGGCGTGCCCTCCTATCTCCTGGCTTCCTCGAAGATCCCCTGGCTTGAACTCCAAGTCTCCCGGATGATATTCTTCCAAAAAATCATGTTGTCGAAGGTTTCGTTCCGTTTGAACTCCGTTTGATATTCCCTTCCTTTGAAATACTAAAACAGGCAATAAAACAGCAATATGGGCTGGGCCTCCGGTTAATAGGTTAGTCCCAAAAGTAATATAAACGTGTATAATAAAGCCCATAAGCATTCAAAACAGATAATATAATGGCATGAATGCTTCATAAATTATAGATACGTTGGAGACGTATCACCCGACATGGAGGTACAGGAGACCACTCTCCCCGGCAAGGAAACGAGCCGCAACTGGATCATGTACTTTGATGGGGCCTTTTCGCTGCAAGGCGCCGGTGCTGGTGTGCTGCTTGTCACACTCACCGGAGAGCACCTCAAGTACGTCGTCCAAATGCACTTTCCCGGGGAGATGTCAACCAATAACATCGCCGAATATGAGGGTTTGCTTGCCGGTCTCAGGATCGCGGCGGACCTCGGAGTCAAAAAGCTCATCGTCATGGGAGACTCGCAACTCGTCGTCAGGCAGATCAACAAAGATTACCAAAGCCCGTTGATGGAAGCTTATGTGGACGAAGTAAGGAAGTTAGAGGAGCGCTTTGATGGTATACAAGCAGAGCACGTCCCTCGGATGGAGAACGACATCGCCTACTACTTGTCAAAGCGTGCCGCCCTCAAACTACCTGTGGAACCAGGTACTTTTGTGCTTTAGCTAACTCAACCATCCGTCGAACCGTTAGCCGGGCAGAAAAAGTAGAGGAAACTAGGCCTCGGCTAGTACTTCCCCTCTGAGCCCCCCGGGGCCGCTGGCAAAGATACCGCCGTGGATGCCAGCCTTGCCGAGGGACGGCCGACTCCTGCAGGGCCTCAGGCCGTGGCTGTAGAGACAGTCGCTCCCTTGGCACAAGAGAGGCACTTAGTCCTTGCCGTCGAGCCACATGCTTTAGCATGGGCGCATCACACCGTCATATTCCTCCAAATGGGAGAGCTTCCTGAGGAGCGGGAAGAAGCAGAGAGAGTAGCCCGCTGGTCTGCACTGTATCAATTCGTTGACAACGTCTTATACAGAAAGAGACCGAATGGGGTGAAATTGAAGTGCATCTCCCGGGAGGAAGGACTAGAGCTGTTGGCAGAGATACATGGAGGCATATGTGGCTCCCACATTGGGTCGAGGGCTCTTGCCGGCAAGGCTTCTTCTGGCCCACTGCCCTCCAGGATGCGACGACACTAGTAACCAAGTGTGAAGCGTGCCAGTTCCATTCGAAGAAGATTCATCAACCAGCTCAAGCCCTTCAAACCATCCCTCTCTCCTGGCCTTTCTCGGTTTGGGGGATCGATATATTGGGCGCTTTCCACCATGCCGTCGGGAGCTTTGAGTACTTGTACGTTGCAATCGACAAGTTCACAAAGTGGCCAGAGGTGGAAGCAGTGAGGAAGGTGATAGCGCAGTCAGCCGTCAAGTTCCTCAAAGGACTAGTTTGCCGTTTTGGGGTACCGAACAGGGTCATCACCGACAACGGCACACAGTTCACAAGCCATGCCTTCATGCAATACATTGAGGATCTCGGCAGCAAGGTCTGTTTTGCTTCCTGGCACACCCAAGGAGCAACGTCCAAGCGGAGAGAGCAAATGCTGAAGTTTTGCGAGGCTTAAGAATGAAGACTTTCGACAGGCTGCACAAGACTCGAAGGCGCTGGATTGATGAGTTGCCGGCGGTTCTTTGGTCGATCAGAACGACACCAAATCGAGCCACCGGCCAGACACCCTTTGCCCTGACCTACGGAGCAGAAGCAGTTCTCCCCATGGAACTCATATACGGGTCACCTTGAGTGCTAGCTTAAGATGAGCTTGAGCAAGAGCGATTGCGGCAGGATGACGCGACGCTCCTTGAGGAAGATCGTCTCCGGGCGGCTATCAGAGAAGCATGCTACCAGCAAGCCTTGCGCCACTACCATAACCGCAAGGTTCATGCCCGGAGCTTTGAGGAAGGTGACCTTGTTCTTCGGCACGTTCAGCCGGCCAAGAATTCCAACAAGTTTACGCCGAAGTGGGAAGGCCCTTATCGGGTAATACGAGTCACCAGGCCCGGTGCAGTCCGCCTAGAGACCGAAGATGCCATTCAAGTGAGCAACTCCTGGAACATCAAGCATCTTTGCAAATTTTACCTATAAGGCACGGATGCCGCCCCCCGGAAAGCCACCCTTTTGTACAAGCCCTGCCGGCAAGGCATTTAACCCTTTGTACAAATCCAGGCTCAGACCCTGAGCATAAATAAATGAAGAGCTGGCGCCCTAAGTTATAGCATGCATGCTAGGTTGAGTCTCCTACTCGGTTAGGGTCGATTGTGGTTAGCAGCGGGTCACCTTGAGTGCGTGTCTCTCTGTTCTTCTCTGTCCTCTTTGGTTTGCAGGACACAGAAGAATTTATGCCGACCTATTTGGAAGGAAGGAACAGACCGGTGCCCAGACCCCGGCAAGCCAAAGTTGCCGGGGGCTACAAGTACAAGGATCCATCCGCCGCAAGCCAAGGTTGCCGGGGGCTGCAGATCCAGATAAGTCTTTTATCCTCTATCATGCATTTCGTGATGGACTGGGATATGTGAAACCTCATTTTTATCTCTAGGCTACCGTGCTCCCCTCTTTCCATACCCAAGGATTATTTCCTGGGTCCGGATTTGGTCGTAGTCGCAGCAGCAAGGAGATGAAACGAGGAGCCTAAGCCCACCTCATCCCTGTCTCCGCCAAGAGCGTGAGAAGGGTCGAGCAAAATGGGGGGACAGCAAGGCCTGCTGCCGGGCGAAAACCCTTTACCTCAAATAGTAACAAGGATTCACCACTTGTCGTGGGTTTCACCCGCAAACGAAAGACCCGGCAAACAACCCTTTTTCATTAAAAAACATCCCGAACAGGTACAGTTCATACAGAATGAAAACCATGAACAAAGGCCCGAAGGCTTACAAGACTAAAAAGAGATAAGGTGCCCGTAATCCCTTTCTTGTCCCTCTCCTCAGGAAATGAAACAAGAAGGCAAAGGGGCAAAAGGGGCGCCTAGGCAAGGTACGAGCAGCAGAAGGCACCAGGAGAACATCCCGATGGCCACCCCGAAGGGAGGCTGGTGATGATGATGACGAGAGAAGAGCTGGAAGACGAGACGGCAGGACTGTCAATATGCTACGAAGGCGTTGGTGCCCGCGTACTCCGACTTGACGGCCTTGCCACCCGCCTTCTTCCTCTTCCACAACCTCCAAACGCCAGCCGCCCAAGGAGACGACCCCGAGAAGTACAATGAGCCGGTGACACGGATGATGGCGTCGCCGGTGCCTCCCGGAGCTGCGCCCGACACCTAGTCGGACCCTTCATCCTGTCGCCCGCTACCCTCATCATTGCTGCCCTGTCCTCCTCGTCACCCTCACTCGAGGAGAAATCTTCATCGTCGGAGGAGCTCTCCACGCAGCACCTTTCCCGAGTCCCGAAGTGCCCGAAGATCTTGACGGAGAGGAGGCCACTTTCCATTAATTTGAAATGGAGAGTAAGCCCCTCCATCAAGCTGTGGACGCGAGCGAAGGTCTTCCACCCTCGATGGAGATAGATGACATGAGGGGCAGGGAACTCGACATCGGCCCATGTGCCGCTGTTCCCACAACCCCTCATATGCAGCCGTAATGCCTGCGGTGGATCCAGCTCCATCTCCCGTGCAAATGGAGTTGGAGGGCGAAGATGACGGCGCGACGGCTGGCGCAGCCTAATGAAGAACACACAAGGGTTGTCCCTGACATGGCCCTCTACCGGAGGGAGGGCCGCTGGCGGAGGCGAGGCCGATCTGCCGCCCCGTCCTCCTCTCACTCGAGCGCCACGGCGCCCTCGACCTCGCCATTTCCCCCTCCCTCTAACGGGCGGCTCTGCCGCTACGAGATCTTGGGGAGGAGCAATGCATTGTCGAGCCGAGACCCTCGCCACCACCGATGAGGCATCGCCATGCCCCCTCACCATGGCAGAGGGAAGGAAGAAGCAGGAATGGGGAGAAGCGGATGACGAAGGATTGAGAGGTGTCGTTACTCCCACTCCCCTCTTTATAAAGGGGTATGGGCGAGGCTCGGCCGCCCCTCTCGACCAATCCGGCCCAATCAAGTGACCACAGGCGGGGCTGACGACCGCCCTCCCCGCTCCATTGAAGGCATGTGGGAATCGGCCCGCACGCGCGTGACTTCCCGTATCCCGCGCGCCTGTCATTCACTCTGCATCCTGCATGCAGCGAACGTGGCGCAAAGAACAGGCGCAATGGGACGCGTGGATCGACGGCTCCCGAGTAAGGATAGTAAATGAGCAGCGGCCCTGCGGTCTCGAAAAGACACGCAAGCTGCCTCTTTACTGTCCACTACAAGATGGCGCCAGCATGCTTCGATCACACACACGCGCAACCCCCATGTCACGCATTCAACGCGGGTAGTGGGGGGAGTGCAGCGGACGGAGCAGTTACCACGCTAAAAATCCGCCCCACCTGCCCGCGCACCGTTCTGGGCCTGGACCAACATCGTGTCGCACTTATGTGTGGCCCAGGCCCAGGGGCTCCTGTCGGTGTGCAAAAGTAAGGGCCCTCCTTTTGACCCCTTTACTTGTGCACGGGCAGTCAGAGCCACCCCCCACGGCCACGCATAACAGGGCAAGGGAGGGAAGCCGGAGAAAAGCCGAAGGCACAAGACAAAAAAAGCAACGTGAAGGACCAAGGCCACGGAGATCGGATGGGCGAAGCAGGTTTCCCCGGCAAGGACCCTTGCCGGGGCAGCCTCAGCAGCCTCGGCAAGACCCTTGCCAGGGCGGCTCGCCCACACCAACGGAGTGAGCCACCTTCGAGCCCACCATCTCCAACGCCAACAAACGTATTAGGACAGGACTCGGGAGGCACCTCTATGGTGTCATGCAGATCTTTGTGAAGACAAAGAATATTCAAGATCAGATGAGAATTGTAAGGAAACGATCCTCGGCAGGGTTCTTGTAGAGGAAACCTACAAAACCCCCGGCAAGGTCCTTGCTGGGGACAACACCGCACCACGGCAAGACCCTTGCCGGGCCACCCGGCAAGACCCTTGCCGAGGGCGTCAGCAGGGCCACTACCAGGCCCACACCAGCTAAGTCTCCACCACCGTTCACATGCAGCTGCCGACCCAACCAGCTGGGCAGGCACCTGCGTGGCAGCATGCAGCCCTTCATGGAGGATCCACCATCGCGCCACCTTAGCTTCTTGCCTGCATACATGGCACCACATGCATCGCTGGCTAGGGCGCGTGTCAAAGTGAGGTGGAGCGGCGACGGACGGGACGGGCCTCGCCCCCGTCCTTGATAAAGTGAGGGACACCTAAGCCCCGCATTAAATGCGCCTTGTCCTGTAATACAGGCGATAAGCTCGCGGCACTGTAGGCTTTTCCACCTCCTGTGTGCCACTGTGGCAGCCCCTTTCGCCTATAAAAGGAGGTCCATGGCGCACTGGAAAAGGATTCGACTCTTTGGAATGAGGCAACACCCATAGCTAGTTCGAGAGCTCAAGAACACTGAATACATCCACCAAAGCAGGACTGTAGGGTTTTACGCATCCTTGCGGCCCAAACCTGGGTAAACCATCCTTGTGCTGAGTACTAGTCCTGCTCTTCTCACAACCCCGCGCCCCGCAACCGTAGTAGGGATTCTTGTGATCCCGTAGGTGTCGTTTCCCACCTATATAGACTGAGAGCGGAAGCATTTCAATAACGCGGTTGATGTAGTCGAACGTCTTCGTGATCGAACCGATCCAAGTACCGAATGTACGGCACCTCTGCGTTCAACACACATTCAGCTCGGTTACGTCCCTCATGCTCTTGATCTAGTTGAGGACGAGGGTGAGTTCCGTCAGCACAACGGCATGGAGGCGATGATGATGATGCTCCCGGCCCAGGGCTTCGCCTAAGCACTACGATGGTATGCTCGAGGTGTGTAACTATGGAGGGGGGCACCGCACACGATAAAAAGAAACTTATGTGTTCTAGGGTGCCCCCTGCCCATGTATATAAAGGAGGGAGGGAGAGAGGCCGGCCCCCTCGGGTGCGCCAATAGTATGGAGTCCTACTAGGACTTCCAAGTCCTAGTAGGAATTCCTTTCCCTTTAGGAGTAGGGGAGAAGGAAAGAGGGAAAGAGAGAGGTAGTAGGAAACGGAAAGGGGGACGCCGCTGTCGGTGTCAAAACCGGCAGATCTCGGGTAGGGGGTCCCGAATTGTGCGTCTAAGGCTAATGGTAACAGGAGGCGGGGGACACGATGTTTACCTAGGTTCGGGCCCTCTCTATGGAGGTAAGACCCTACTTCTTGCTAGATTGAGCTTGATGATATGAGTATTACAAGAGTTGATCTACCACGAGATCGATGAGGCTAACCGTAGAAGCTAGCCTATGACTATGATTGTTGATCTTGGTCCTACGGACTAAACTCTCCAGTTTATATAGACACCGGAGGAGGCTAGGGTTACCTAGACTTGGTTACAGAGTAGGGAATCTACATATCCGAATCGCCAAGCTTTCCTTCCATGCAAAGGAGAGTCCCATCCGGACACGGGACGAAGTCTTCTATCTTGTATCTTCATAGTCCAACAGTCCGGCCAAAGTATATAGTCCGGATGTCCGAGGACCCCGTAAGCAGGGACTCCCTCGGTAGCCCCTGAACCAGGCTTCAATGACGATTGAGTACGGCGCGCAGATTGTCTTTGGCATTGCAAGAGGGGTTCCTTCTTCGAATACTCCAAAGTAGATCTTGAACACAAGTATCGTGTCCGGCTCTGCAAAAACAAATTCCACATACCACCATAGAGACACTACTAGAGAAAAGCTTACCAGTAGTGCTTGTTTTTGTGCTACTAGTAGCGCGGGTACCAGCGCTACTGCTACAACACTACATCTATTTTCTAGCAGTAGCGTGTTTCTAGACCAGCGCTGCTGGTAAGGTCAACTACTAGTTGCGCGTTTTTAGGCCAGCGCTACTGCTAAAACTTATGTTTTCTTTTAATATTTTGGCGTTGTACATGTTTAAACAGATATATCTATTATACAATAACAGCTCACCATGAACTAGTCTGTTTAAATAGCATATTCATTACCAGTAGTCATCACCACCAAACAATGTTCGTCAATGAGACATCATATATATAACAAGTTGGTCACTAGTCATAATCACAACTCCTCATCCTCCTCATCAACTCTAACACATTATAGCACATAATAACACATTCTACCTAGGCCTACTCCTCTCATAGGACCTACTCTACCCTCTCTTAGGTAAAATATCATAAAGATAGGCATTGACTCTTCATTAAGGAAACTGAACTCTCCATAATGAAGAACGGAGATCATCCCGTCTCCAAGTCTTGGCCTACGCACAATGTTGCTTCCAAGTAGCTCTCTATGATGGTTGAAACATTTTTTCCAATCATTTATTATCATGGCTTCATCGCCTTTAGAAATCCGGTATGGACAGGAGTGACGTGGATACTGTGGCTGACCTGGCCGTGGTGGCCGTAAGCTCATAACTTCAACGCGACCTCTTGGCAACATCAAATGAGGCACACAATCCATCAGGATTTTCTGTTCAAAAACATAGTAATAACTTTGTAGTTAGCAATGTAGTTAGCAATGTTCAAAGATGCATGAATGTCGTAATGGTAGAAAATCTTACCATGATATCTCCATTAATGTTACCGCGTGCACATCGCGTGCACTAGTGACGCGGTGGACACCCAAAGAGAAGGAACCATCACCGGATCATAGCTCCGGTGAGATCCCCAAATAATCTGCCAGGTATTGGAGAACCGACCGTTCGTCAACGCAACCAAGTAGCGCTGGATGTGCGCGTTCTCCTCTGTGACATGGTGTTGAACCACCTGCGTGGGGGACTGAAGCCTCTCCACCGATGCAGGACCACGTGACCGCCACCAAAGAAGCTCCGGGTTGACGACGGGCTGGCTCCTCACTAAGCTGCACTCACCAGAAGGTAGCACAACCCAGTACCAGCCCGGCGGAACCCAGTCCCGGACATGGCCCCTCGGCTCAAGCAGGAGTCCTCCGCCAAGTCGACGACGAGGATGCGGGATAGGCATCGTCGACGTCGTGAACAAAATGCTTAATTATGAAAACAAAATTAATAAACACTTAGCAAAATTTGACATGACCTTTGCTAAAAACAGGACCAATCAAGCGCTTGAAATTTGACAGAACATAAACGAATCGACATTTTTGGCCAAACATAGGCCACCCGGAAAAATATGACATGTCCAAAATGTGACATGTTCAAAACATGACATGTCCACTGCAAATTTGCATATAACAGGAAAAATTGCTTTAACTAAAAAAATAACAACAATTGCTTTAACTAAAAAAATACCTAGAATTCTGTTAACTACACCTAAAACAACTAAAACACCTAAAATTCTGTTAACTACACCTAAAACAACTAAAACACCTAAAACACTTTTAAATACACTTAAAACACCTAAATTCTATTAACTACACCTAATTAAAAACCTAGCTGAATTTTTGTGCTAACTTTAAAACCTAGCTAAATTTAAAAACCTAGGGTTCATACCTAATCTGTCCTACCAAGGGTTCAATCATAATCTACATTACTCTAATAACCTACATTTTTTCAACTACATAGGATTCAAAATAACTACTCTAATAACTATAACTAGGGAGGGAGGGAGGAGGAGGAAGGAGGGAGGAGTACCTATCGATGGAGGAGGGTCGGCGCGGGGCTAGATAACAGGCGCTGCTGCTAACGGTTACCAGTAGCGCTCTTTCTAGGCGACGCTACTACTAACTACTAGTAGCGTGGGGTCCAAACTCTACTGGTAAACTTCTATCTATAAGCGTTTTCCTAGTAGTGAGAGCATACTATTTCACGGATCTAATCTGTTGGCAGTTTATTCATAGAGTGACATCACACCATGACCCGGTTATTATTCGAACTGTTTTATCAGCCTGCCAACACGATTTACGAGGCAGTTTCATTGGCACGTCTTGTCGAAGCATAGATCGTGTCCCTTTATCACGGGATACTCATTAATATAGGTGTGGGTAACCCAACCGAGCTATTAGCACCACTCTTGGGAAACAAGCGAGTTTTAGGGCATGTGGGGAGGCGCATGATCTGCCTTTATAAAGGGATAAGAATTCCCCTATCTCACCCACGCCTTCTGCTTCCTCTGCTTACCAATCCTCGAACTCCAGCGCCCAAGCTTTCGCCTTCTCTGCAAGAACACTCCAAACATGTCCTGCGTGGGAGGCAAGTGGATGGCTTCCTCCGTCAAGAAGGAAGACATCAAGAAACTGCGGGCGACCAGATATCTATCCAAGGACATTGTGCTTTGGCTTCCGGCCAATGGGCAGGTCGTCCCTACCCCGGAGCCCCAGGAAAGAGTGGTATTCCTCTCCCATTTCGTCCGCGGGCTGGGAGTCCCCCTCCACCCGTTCGTCCGCGGTCTTATGTTCGGGCTGGATTTCCATGATTTGGCCCCCAACTCCATCCTCAACATCTCGGCATTTATTGTCATTTGCGAGGCCTTTCTCCGCATCCCACCTCACTTCGTCCTATGGCTGAAGACTTTTAATGTGAAACCAAAAGTGGTGAGCGGCCAACAAGCGGAGTGCGGAGGCGCCATGGTGGGTAAGATGCCCAAGGTCATATGGATCGAAGGCTCTTTTGTGGAGACCGTAAAGGGGTGGCAATCGGGGTGGTTCTACACCACCGAGCCAAGCGACACTAACTAGGCAGCGACCCCCGAATTCCAATCCGGCGTTCCCATGCGGCTCACCGCTTGGACGGAGAAGGGCCTATCCTGGGGCTCAGCGGAAGAACTGACCGGACTCCAGACATGTGTCTAAAATATGGTGAGCAAGAGAATCAAGCTCTTCAATGTGATCCAAGTCATGCTCTTCCGTCGGATCCTTCCGTGCCAGATACGGGCTTACAATTTATGGGAGTTCGACCTGGCCACACACCAGATGTTGACAGAGCTCTTCGACTCGACGCACGAAGACATTTGGAAGGTGTTGTTGAACGCCGGCAAGATACCACCGCCCACGACGGAAGACCGCGGGCTCAGCGCAAAACGCCAAGCTAATCCGGTGAGTTATCATATTTGCGAGACATGCCCTTTTATTAACATGCCCGCGGGAGGAACCTAAGCCTCCGTACCAGCCTTTCAGGATTGGGTAGCGGTGGCGGAGAGGATCGACTGTCCGGACCCGCAACCTAAAGATCTGGAATTACCTCTCTTGACGAGGATGCTGTTTCCCACGCCCTATGAGGTGCCAGAGAAGAAGGCCAAGAAGGCGGCTACGGGGACCAGAGATGGTCTCCGTCGCAAGGGTGCCTCAGACACGGCGTCCGAGGACGCTGAGGTGAACTCCTCCACCGAAGACGACAAGGAGGAGGAGGAAATCTGTCCCCCACCTACCTGGGGGAGGAAGAGGAAGGTCTCCATGCAAGGGGAGGCCGAAATATCAAAGAAGGGAAAGACTTCCCTTCCGGATTACTCCGCCGCAGCTTCCAACAGCAGCGAGGAGTGGGACCCTAGGGTCAAGCCCCTGGATGCCAGATCTATTTGTTTCATTGCATCTTACCGTTCCAGTTATGCTCCTGCAGCCCGGCCAAGTCCAACATCGAGATATCCTCCTCTTTGGAGGGATCGTTGGACTCGGCGGCGAAGAACAGCGAGTCTCTCCTGACGGCTTCCTCCCCCAAGGGTGCAGACAACACCGAGGTGTTATCTCGATGGATGCCGGGCCAAGGGGAGACCGTTCCGGAGACGCCGGTGGGTGAGACTCCCATGACCAAACACGTGGGGGGCAAGTCCCCTATGGACACCGAGTTTGGGGGCCGCATCCAGTTTGGCCCCGAGTCAAATTCAGCTCCGAAAACCCAAAAGGTTCTGGATTCGGGAAAGAGGGCTACGCCCAGCAAGGGGAGCGAGCCATCTGTATTGATGACCTCTGTCAATCCAGAGGCACCAGACAGGTTGCTGGAAGCGCTTCGCGGCGCTTCCATTGATGAAGAACATCGTACTCTGATGAGTATGGTGATTAAGAAGGTTCAGTCCACAAAAAACGGACGGACAGAAGCCTGCGCCAGCCTTATAACAGGCTTTGAGGTAAGCGCTAAAATTGTGGAAAAATATCACAACATAGACAGTCGCCCCTAATGCTCTATTACCTGTTCGGAAAGAAAAGCCGAACAGAGGATCAAATAATAATCGCAGGAGTCAAATAGAAGAGGTCTTATGTGAAATAAGCAGGCGTCCCTGCTAGCCGCCGCCGCTCAAACTACCGAGGTCTCCGGACTAAATCAGAGCTTGGCGAAGACCGAGGAAGAACTCGGCCTTTTGAAGGGGCAGCTGGAGGAAAGCCAAGGTATATAGTACCCTGCGTGTAAATTTTATGAGCAGTAATTGGTTCGCGCTAATGAAAGCGTTGTGAACTTTTTGTACGGTCCACGACCGAGGTGGCGACCCTGAAGAAGGCGTTAGCCGAGGCTGAAGACAAAGCGGCCAAGGAACACGCCGCATGCAAGAAGCATGAGGCCCGGGTCGGTGAGGTGTAGTAAGAGCTCTAGGATGCCGTCAAGAAGTATGAATCCTTGGAGCGTAACTCGAAGACTAAAGAGTCCGAGCTTGCCAAGGCCCTCCAGAGCACACAATATGCCAGAGCCGAAGCCCAGAAAGCCCTCAAGGAAATCCAGGAGGCCCAAAAGATTGCGGGCGGGTAAGGCTTTTCTTATGCAAAGCAAGCATGTGAAGGAACCATTCTTTTTACTTACCCAAATTCGGAGTTCTCCAGGAGCGTTTGCGGATTTGCCACGCACTATATCAGATGCTGTGGAGTTCTACCGAGCCGAAGAAGGAAGTTCGACGGAGAAGTTGTTCTGGTCCCAGTACCTTGGGCCAGAGCATCCAAGTCCCTTGAGCGACCAGCTGAAACAGTTAGTCGAACTGCACAAGGCGGCCGAACTGGGCATGAAAGACCTTATAGTCCAGATGTGGCCGGCCGAGCCCCTGCCTAGCAGTTACTTCGGACTCGTTCAGCGGCTTGTGAGTGCCTGCTCGCGACTTGACGTCATAAAGAGGTTGTTGTGTATTGAGGGTGCGTGGATGGCGTGTGCCTATGCAAAGGTGCATTGGGCAAAGATGAATCCCAAGGCGCTGATGACCGAGGGACCGCCAGAGGGCAAGGAGCACCATCGTCCCGAGATGTATTACGATGGAGTTTTGGAGGGAGCCCGCATTTTGGCGGAGCGATGTGCGAAGGATGTAATCTTTGTATGGATACATTCATTTTATCCCATCTTGTAATATAAAGCAAGTTCACTATGCAATATGTATTGCATGTTTATTTAAAATTGTCTCTCCTGTGTGGTCGCTTATGAAATTTTGAGAGTTGGCCATTCGTCGGCTTCTGCCCCCACATAGCTAGTATAGGGGTGTTCAGGATAAATCCAAACACTCTTTACCCCAGTTTTGGATCCTTGAAGGAGGTGTTCAGCGCAATGAACCAGGCAATCGGACTATACGACTTTATCACTCTCACTTAGCCATAGGAGCTCTATAACTTTAAATTTTGGCGAAGCCCCTAGTATTCGGAAGGCCGAACTCGGGGCGCTATATACGACTAAATCGGGTGATAATCGATTCATCGCTTGACGTGGGAAAAATCTTAAGGGATTTTGAGACCTCTCGAAGAGCGACCAGCTCTCGCTACATCATGACAGTCAGTTTTCGGCTTTCTCTATCAAGGTGCTCATCCGGAAGAACCGGGACACAATCACAGTAGTTCTCCCTATGCCGCCTTAGCCGATATAGCGGAACGTAAGGTGGAAAAATATGTGAACCGGGCAAACCTAACATTTGACCAAAGACATGATTCGGAGCCAATGCATATAATGCTATAAGTTTGGGGTGCCGAGCTGTACTATAAAGTGTTCAGACTTTCTTGCCGTGTTATGGGTGCGTTGAAGCCCCTGGCGATTTAAAGCATACCAGAATGTACGAATGCAGTAAGTATAAAGACAAGGAAAAAGATGAATCAAAAGCAAAGCACATCAAGTTTGATTTCCATTGTAATTTGAATGATACGTCAAGGCGTATTTGCACCATATGTGCGAGAAGCGAACAAGGCTATTTAACATGCGGGCTGCATGCGGGTATGTAAACAGGAATAATGATCATTAACAAATACCACCTGGGAGTTACCTTGTACGTCAAAGCCCCTGGCTTCTCTTGGTGTATTCTTCCGCGATGGGTTCGATGATCCCGTTTATCAAAAATGAAGCCTCAAGAAGAGGAGACGTGAAAAGGAGAAGAAAAAGGTAAAGGTGTGCGGATCCTGGGGCAGTTGAGCTGCACTGTGGACCGTCGTCTAGTTGTGCCTCCGTCGATGCCCGTGGTATTTTAAGTGCGTAGTTATGTACGCGCGGCACAAATTGCGCTGCTTGACAGGGACTAGAATGGAGGCTGAATTGCTAGGCACGCTCTAGGCGAGCCGGATGGTTCTGTTGCAGAGCAGTTCAGACTCGTTTAAGATTATCCGAAGTCCTTATTGCCGAATTGAGGTTCTGCCTAGAAAGGCTGCTTTGTGCTTCTGCTACCAGTGCCGCGGTGTGCTCCTGAGTGCGGAGGGAGCGCTCCGTGTTTCCATTGACTGTTATGACACCGCAGGGTCCGGGCATCTTGAGCCTGAGATAGGCATAGTGTGGCACCGCATTAAATCAAGCAAATGCGGTTCGTCCAAGCAGTGCGTGGTAACCACTGCGAAAAGGGACGATGTCGAAGACTAACTCCTTGTTTCGGAAGTTATCCGGGGATCCAAAGCCAACTTACAGTGTGATTGAGCCTGTGCAATGGGCCTCTACACCTGGTATGACACCTTTGAAGGTGGTTTTGGTAGGTTTGATCCTTGAGGGATTAATACCCATTTTATGCACTGTATCCTGATAAAGCAGGTTCAGGCTGCTATCACCATCCATGAGGACTCTTGTGAGGTGGAATCCGTCGATTATAGGGTCAAGGACCAGTGCGGCTGAACCGCCATGACGAATACTGGTCAGATGGTCTCTGCGATCGAAGGTGATCGGACAGGAAGACCATGGGTTGAATTTTGGGGCGACTAGCTCCATCGCGTAGACGTCCCTTAGTGCGCGCTTTCGTTCCCGCTTTGGGATATAGGTGGTGTATATCATATTCACCTTTTAACGCGGGGAGGAAATTTCTTCTGTCCCCTGTGTTTGGTGGCCGGGGCTTTTCATGGTCATCGCTATGCAGCCCCTTTGTATTTTTGGCATTTAACTTGCCGGCCTATTTGAACACCCTGCACTCTCTGTTAGTGTGGTTGGCTGGTTTATCGGGGGTGCCATGTATTTTACATGGACGATCTAGGATGCGGTCCAAACTAGACGGACCCGGATTTCTTTTGAATGGCTTCTTCCGCTGACCGGACTTGGAGCCACTGAATCCGGCATTGACGGTCGTGTCTTCGGCGTTATCGCCATTATTTCGACGCTTGAATCTGTTGCGTCGGGGTTTGCTGTTGCTGTCTCTGGTATCTAAGGCACGAGGCTTTCCTGATGTGCTGCCGCTACGGGCTAACCAGCTATCCTCGCCCGTGCAAAAGCGGGTCATGAGTGTTGTGAGGGCTGCCATGGATTTCCGCTTCTCTTGGCCAAGGTGTCGGGCTAGCCACTCATCACGGATATTATGTTTAAAGGCCGTTAGGGCATCGGCATCCTGACAGTCGACAATCTGGCTCTTTTTAGTTAAGAACCGAGTCCAGAATTTCCTGGCTCACTTTCCAGGCTGTTGGGTTATTTGACTCAAGTCATCAGCATCCGGTGGTCATACATAGGTTCCCTGGAAGTTGTCAAGGAATGCGCCTTCCAGGTTCTCCCAACTGCCAATGGAGTTTTCGGGCAGACTATTCAACCAGTGCCAAGCTGGTCCCTTGAGTTTTAGTGGGAGGTATTTGATGGCGTGGAGATCATCACCATGGGCCATATGAATGTGGAGAAGGAAGTCTTCAATCCAGACCGCGGGATCTGTTGTCCCATCGTATGATTCGATGTTTACGGGTTTAAACCATTCAAGGAACTCATGTTCCATTACTTCATCCGTGAAGCATAGGGGGTGTGCAGCGCCTCTGTGCTGAGCCATTTCGCGATGTAGTTTGGATGTAGCTGGTCTATTGTATTCGGCTCGGGTGGATTTGTATGAAGTGTATCCATCATGACGGTCATCGTCGCGTGTTGAGGCATGCCCCCATGATCCGTAGATCGACCTTGGCTGTCCTGCTTTGTTTTCCAATTCGTCTCGCAGGTCATGTGTGTAGCCCCGGGCCTTGGTGTTTTTAGTTGTTCGGCGACGTGGTGCGGGCCGATGTTTGGGCTGATACATCTTTATCTCGGCCACGGGGTGGCCGGTCAGCCGCATCCTGTGTTAGTGCCTCGTCCTCGAATTGAGGTAACAACTTCCGCCTTGGGTAGATTTAGTTTGGGCGTTCGAGTCCATATTCCTCGGCTGCCAGGACTTCAGTCATCTATCAGCTAGCAGATCTTGATCAGTTTGAAGCTGCTGCTGCTTCTTCTTCAGGCTTTTCGCAGTGGCTATAAGCCGTCTCTTGAAGCGTTCCTGCTCGGCGGGATCCTTAGGCACGGTTAATTCATTGTATCCGAGGCTCGCCTCATCCGCGGAGGGGGCATGTAGTTGTCCTCCTCCGAGTTTTCATTCGTGGCCTTTTCATCAGGGCTGGCTTACCCATCCCCCTGTCCGGCCTGTTCGAATCCAGGCTGGGTGGGTTCGTCTTCATTGTCTTCGGAATCGTCCGGATTTCTATTGTCTCCGGTGCCGGTATCGCTGTGTTTGCTATGGCATGGTTTAGAGCGGCGCTGCTGACATCGGTGCTTTGGATGCTTTTTTGGAGGTCTGTCCTCACATGTATCCTTTTTGTCCTCGCCATTATCTCCTTTGGGGGTATCCATCATGTAAATGTCATATGACGAGGTGGCTATCCAGCGCCCTGTGGGCGGTGGTTTCTCTTCTTCTCCCGCATCATCGTCCATACCTTCGATGTCTTCGTAGTCGAAGTCTAGCATGTCGGTCAAGTCGTCGACAATGGCTACCAAGTGGGTGGTGGGCGGGCAGCGAAATTCTTTGTCGTCCGCTTCCCACTGAAGCCGGATATAGTTCCGCAGAGAGTCCTCTGACAAGGAGAGGGACTTCAATGAATTTAGTATATCGCCCAAGGGCGAATTTTGAAAGATATCCGCGGAGCTGAACTCCATGATAGGCGCCCAGTTAGGTATGATGGGTGCGGATGTACGCAGTTCGGGACCCATGGCCGGAGACGAGTCCGAGGGTCCGATGACACATATCTCTTTGGAGGTGAGATTGGTGTTTGTCTCTATCTTTGCTGAGTGTGTGGTCTCCGTGGCGGGGTCCATGCACCCGTCCTCGGATGGCACGATCTGCTCCGGATTTAGAGCCAGGGCAGCCGTAGGTGTGATCTCCCAATTGCCGTCTGATGGCAGATTCAAGTCATGCTCATCGCGGTCATAGGGCACACCTGTCATGGGCTCGAATCCGTCGAAGGTCAAGTCTCCACGGATGTCGGCGGTGTAATTCAAACTGCCAAACTCCTGATGGCCAGGGGCATAGCTATCGATCTGCTCCAGATGGCCAAGCGAGTTGGCCCGCAGTGCGAATCTGCCGAATACGAAGATTTGTCCGGGGAGGAAAACCTCACCCTGGATCGCATCGCTGTAGACGATTGAAGGAGCCATCGAGACTTATGGCGACGACAAAGTGGAACTCTCAATGAAAGCACCAATGTCGGTGTCAAAACCGGCGAATCTCGGGTAGGGGGTCCCGAACTGTGCGTCTAAGGCTAATGGTAACAGGAGGCGGGGGACACGATGTTTACCCAGGTTCGGGCCCTCTCTATGGAGGTAATACCCTACTTCCTGCTAGATTGATCTTGATGATATGAGTATTAAAAGAGTTTATCTACCACGAGATCTATGAGGCTAACCCTAGAAGCTAGCCTATGATTATGATTGTTGCTCTTGGTCCTACGGACTAAACCCTCCGGTTTACATAGACACCGGAGGAGGCTAGGGTTACCCAGAGTCGGTTACAGAGAAGGGAATCTACATATCCGAATTTCCAAGCTTGCCTTCCACGCAAAGGAGAGTCCCATCCGGACACGGGACGAAGTCTTCTATCTTGTATCTTCATAGTCCAATAGTCCGGCCAAAGTATATAGTCCGGTTGTCCGAGGACCCCTTAATCCAGGACTCCCTCAGCCGCCCCCTTCCCCTAGTCCAATTCGGACCCATGGCGGGTGGGGGGGGGGCTCCACCTTCCCTTTGGCATGCCTCCTCTTTTCCCGTATGGCCCAATAAGGCCCATTACTTCTCCCGGTGAATTCCCGTAACTCCCCGGTACTCCCAAAAGTACCCGAATCACTCGGAACCTTTTCTATGTCTGAATATAGCCTTCCAATATATGAATATTTACGTCTCGACCATTTGGATACTCCTCATCACGTCCGTGATCTCATCCGGGACTCAGAACAAACTTCGGTAATCAAATAACATAACTCATAATAGAAATCGTCATCGAATGTTAAGCCTGTGGACCCTACGAGTTCGAGAACAATGTAGACATGACCGAGACACATCTCCGATCAATAACCAATAGCGTAACCTGGATGCTCATATTGGCTCCTACATATTCTACGAAGATCTTTATCAGTCAAATCGCATAACAACATACGTTGTTCCCTTTGTCATCAGTATGTTACTTGCCCGAGATTTGATCGTCGGTATCATCATACCTAGTTCAATGTTGTTATTGGCAAGTCTCTTTACTCGTTCCATAATACTTCATCCAACAACTAACTCATTAGTCACATTGCTTGCAAGGCTTATAGTGATGAGCATTACCGAATGGGCCAAGAGAGACCTCTCCAAAACACGGATTGACAAATCCTAATCTTGATCTATGCCAACCCAACAAACACCTTCGGAGACACGTGTAGAGCATCTTTATAATCACCATTTTACGTTGTGACATTTGATAGCACACAAGGTGTTCCTCCGGTATTCGGGAGTTGCATAATCTCATAGTCTGAGCAACATGTAAAAGTCATGAAGAAAGCAGTAGCAATGAAACTGTAATGATCATAATACTAAGCCAACAGATGGGTCATGTCCATCACATCATTCTCCTAATAATGTGATCCCGTTCATTAAATGACAACACATGTCTATGGTTAGGAAACATAACCATCTTTGATTAACGAGCTAGTCTAGTAGATGCATACTAGGGACACTATGTTTTGTCTATGATATCACACATGTACTAAGTTTCCGGTTAATACAATTCTAGCATGAATAATAAACATTTATCATGTTATAAGGAAATATAAATAACAACTTTATTATTGCCTCTAGGGCATATTTCCTTCAGTCTCCCACTTGCACTAGAGTCAATAATCTAGTTCACACCACCATGTGATTTAACATCAATAGTTCACATCTGTATGTGGTTAACACCCATTGTTCACATCTCCTTGTGACCAATAACCAAAGGGTTTACTAGAGTCAATAATCTAGTTCACATTGCTATGTGATTAAACACCGAAAGAGTACTAAGGTGTGATCATGTTTTGCTTATGAGAGAAGTTTAGTCAATGGGTGTGTCACATTCAGAGCCGTATATATTTTGCAAATATTCTATGTTTACAATGCTTTGCATAGAGCTACTCTAGCTAATTGCTCCCACTTTCAATATGTATCCAAATTGAGACTTAGAGTCACCTGGATCGTTGTAAAAGCTTGCATCGACGTAACTCTTTACAACAAACTCTTTATCACCCCCATCACCGAGAAAACATTTACTGTCCAGTGATCTACTCTTAGATCGCTATTGTACCCCCTTGCCAAACTCATGGCAAGGTACACAATAGGTCCGGTACAGAGCACACCATACTTTATAGAACCTATGCATAGGGAATGACTTTCATTCTCTTTCTATCTTCTGTCGTGGTTGGGCTTTATAGAACCTATGTAAGCAGCTTCACCGAGGTCTTTCATTGAAAAACTCTTATTCAAGTATCCATTTATGCTATCTAAAAATTCTATATCATTTCCAATCAACAATATGTCATCCACATATAATATTAGAAATGCTACAGAGCTCCCACTCACTTCCTCGTAAATACAGGCTTCACCAAAAGTCTGTATAAAATCATATGATTTGATCACACTATCAAAGCATTTATTCCAACTCTGATAGGGTTGCACCATTCCATAAATGGATCGCTGGAGCTTCCACACTTTGTTAGCACCCTTTGGATCGACAAAACCTGCTGGTTGCATCATATACAACTCTTCTTCCAGAAATCCATTCAGGAATGCAGTTTTCACATGCATCTGCCAAATTTCATAAACATAAAATGAATTAATTGCTAACATGATTTGGACAGACTTAAGCATCGCTACGAGTGAGGGAGTCCTGGATAAGGGGGTGTCTGGACAGCCGGACTGTATACATCGTCCGGACTATTGAAGAGTGAAGATACAAGACTCAAGACTTCGGCCCGTGTCCGGATGGGACTCTCCTTTGCGTGGAAGATAAGCTTGGCGATCCGGATATTATGTTTCCTTCCTTGTAACCGACTCCATGTAAACCCTAGCCCTCTCCGGTGTCTATATAAACCGGAGAGGATGGTCCTTAGAAGGCCGATCACAATTACAATCATACCATCATAGGCTAGCTCTTAGGGTTTAGCCTATACGATCTCGTGGTAGATCTACTCTTGTACTACTCATATCTTCAATATTAATCAAGCAGGAAGTAGGGTTTTACCTCCATCGAGAGGGCCCGAACCTGGGTAAACATTGTGTCCCTTGCTTCCTGTTACCATCAGCCTAAGACGCACAAATCGGGACCCCCTACCGAGATCCGCCGGTTTTGACAACGACATTGGTGCTTTCATTGTGAGTTCGTCTGTGTTGTCGCTTCGAGGCTTGATGGCGTCTTCAATCGTCAACAACACGGTCCAGGGTGAGACCTTTCTCCCCGGAAAAATCTTTGTGTTCGGCGGCTTCGCACGGCGGGCCAATTCGCTTGGCCATCTGGAGAAGATTGACAGCTACGCCCCTGGCCACTAGATCATATTCAGAAACTTGAACTACACGGCAGATATCCGCGGAGACTTGATCTTCGACGGATTCGGCCCTGTGCCAGGAGCGCCGGACACTCACGACGAGCACGGCCTAGACCTGCTGTCGGACAACACTCGGAACATCATACCTGCAATAACCCCGGATCTAAATCTGGAACAGGTTGAGTTCCCAAGGACAGAGGGGTAGACCCCACCCCACAGGCCGCATATGCATCGGCGGTGGAGCCGAACACAGGTCTCACCTCTGTGGAGGCCTGTAACCCCGGGCCCATGGACTCGTATCCAGTCGTTAGTCCGGGTCCGCTCACTCTTGAGCCAGCGGAGACAGGTTGGGATCCGGTAATGGACTTTACCGCCGCGGACATCCTTCAGCACTCGCCCTTTGGCGACACGCTGAACTCATTAAAGTCTCTTTCTTTGTTAGGAGGCTCTGGGCCGAACTATGTCCGGCCCGAGTGGGAAGCAGGCGACGAAGGAATTCGTTGCCCACCCACCACCCACTTCATCGCCACATCGAAGATTTAACCAACGTGCTTGACTTCGATTCCGAAGACATCGATGGTATTGACGACGATGCAGGAGAAGCTCCAGAATCCCTGGGCCGCGGGACTACTACCTTGTAACACGATATATACATGGTTGATACGCCCAATAAGGACGACATCGATAAACCGGAAGATAAAACACCTGGGAAAAAGCCAAAAAGGCGGCGCAGACGCCGCTCAAAGTCCAGCAATTGCAAAAATAGCGATAAGAGTGCAAGAAGGGTCGATATACCTGTAAACTCCGAAAGCAACCACGACCACATGGACCCAGTGATGGAGCAGGATGAGCCAGGTCACGCCAAACCAAGTTCGGAGCAAATATCCGATCACAATGATCTGGAGGGACTAGCTCATGAAACCGCCCCAGAACAGGAAGACAGTCCGGACGACGATGCATTCATCATCCCAGACGAACAAGTGGAACGAGACAACCTCCACAGAAAGCTTATGGACACCGCGAGAAGTGTAAACAACAAAAAGAAACGGCTCAAGGCCGCACATGAAAAGCTTAGTCGTAGATGCAATAAAGTGCTAGACACTGAAGAAAGATATGGCGACGATCGCCATACGAAAAGCTATCCGAAGCGCAAGCTACTGCAAGAATTCGACGACGAGGCCGTTCCACCAAAGAATAATATGACCAGGAGACCAGACGTACCACTCCACAACCGCAACAGAACGACCACAGACGCCATGCACGATCTACGTGAGCATCTGGATAAGAAAGCTGGTGCAGCCAGGTCCATCTATGGATCTAAAAGACACACCCCGGCGAGGGACCATGGTCACCCAAACGCTCATACAAGCCAAATACTTGTTCGGAATAAATTCCGAACACACCAACAGTCGACTGCATGCCACAACACGTATAGATACAGAGGGGCTGCTCACCCCCTGTGCTTCACTGAAGAAGTACTAGACCATGAATTCCCACAAGGCTTCAAACCCGTGAACATAGAAGCATACGACGGCACGACAGACCAGGGGTCTGGATTGAGGATTTTATCCTACATATTCACATGGCTCGTGGAGATGACCTCCACACCATCAAATACCTGCCCTTAAAATTGAAGGGACCAGCTAGACACTGGTTGAAAAGCCCCCCCAAAAACTCAATTGGGTGTTGGGAGGAACTCGAAGATGCTTTTAGGGCCAATTTTCAAGGGACTTATGTCCGGCCTCCGGATGCAGACGACCTAAGTCACATATTCCAACAGCCCAGAGAGTCCGCCTGCAAGCTTTGGACCAGATTCCTCACTAAGAAGAATCAAATTGTCGATTGTCCGAACGCCGAAGCCTTAGCGGCATTCAAACACAGCATCCGCCCGACACCTCGGCCAAGAAAAGCCAAGGACAATGGCAGCCTTAACAACCCTTATGACCCGCTTTTGCGCGGGTGAAGATAGCTGGTTGGCCCGTAAAGGTACTAGCGACCCCAGCACATCCGAAATAAGGGATGGCAATGGGAAGCCACGGCATAATAAAAACAAACGTCAAAACAAGGAAGAGAGCCCGGATAACACGACGGTCAACGCCGAATTCAGGGGCTCTCGACCTGATAAGCAAAAGAAGCCATTTAAAGGCAGTAAAGAGGGACCCTCCGGTCTGAACAGAGTTCTGGATAGACTATGCCAAATCCACGGCACCCCGGAGAAACCTGCGAACCACACCCATAGAGAGTGCTGGGTCTTCAAGAAGGCTGACAAATTAAATGCCAAACACAAAGGGAGGGAAACACCAAGTGAAGATGAGGACGAACCTCGCCAGCCGAACACTGGGGGACAGAAAAGATTCCCGCCAGAGGTTAAGACAGTAAACATGATCCACGCAACCCACACATTCACAAGAAGGCAAGAACATGCGCTCAGAGACGCGCAGGGATGAAAAGCCCACCGTACCCATATCTGACTACTGGATGTCTCGTCCGATCACTTTCGATCATATGGACGGCCGAACTAGTATTTGGCGCGGAGGATCACAGGCCTTGGTGTTTGACCCAATAATCGACGGATACCGCCTCACCCGTGTCCTCATGGACGGCGGCAGTAGTCTCAATTTAATATACGAGGACACTGTTCGCAGAATGGGGATAAACCCATCCAGAATTAGTCAAAGCAACACCGCCTTTGAAGGGGTGATACCAGGCATTGAAGCCTACAGCAGGGGCTCCGTTGTGCTGGAAGTAACATTCGGCTCCCCAGGAAACTCTAGAAGCAAAGAATTGCTCTTCACCATCGCACCCTTCCAAAGCAGCTATCATGCATTGCTAGGAAGAAAAGCCTTCGCCTGCTTCAACGCATTGCCGCACTATGGCTATCTTACACTCAAGATGCCCGGTCCACGTGGCGTCATCACCGTTAGCGCAATAACAGAGCACTTTTCACGAGCAGATGAACACGCGACGGCCCTGGCGGTCGGACTGTAAGCGGCCTCCAAATATCATATACATGACTGGTCATTAAGACCACAAACACGGTTAGACGAGTCCGGTAGCCCAGATACAATTCAACCGGGGCACCGTATATGTACCCCCATAGCGGAAACCAGGGGCTATAAATATTTAATACAACCCCACATTTGGCTCAACCTTATTGGCAGAGCAACATCGTACACCTGTATTATCCATCGCATACTTACGTTGCATTCTCCTATGAGTTTTCCTTTTTTTCCACATACAACGTTTGCGCGATACCCTTCCAGGATACGGCACAACGAAGACAAAGGCGCAGACGTGCAGCAGGGCCCGTTCAACAGGATTCATTTTAGATCAAGCCCCTGTGTAAACCTTTTCTATTGCCTCTTGTTGTTTCAACCATCCCCTGGGTTTCATACTCACAGAGGATACTGTTGTTGTTAGCATTTCGCCACGACAGAGTACCGCGTGTACCTGGAAATACATGGTTCATAATGAATGGGCATTCATGAGGCCATCTTCTATTATAAAGCCCGAACACCTTCGGGGGTGTTCGGCGTCACGAGTTTGGCTTTATATGCATCAGCTCCGAATCATGTCTTTGGTCAAATGTTGGGTCTGCCCGGCTCCTGGGTTTGCCGCCTTATGTTCCACTATTTTCAGCTAAGGTAGGCCAAAGGAGAACTACTGCGATTGTGCCCTGGTTATTTCGGATGAGTGCCTCAGTAGAGAAAGCCGAAAACTGACTATCATGATACAGCGAGAGACTGTTCAACCACTCGAAGACTCACCGGAATCTCTAAGGATTCCTCCGCATTAACGAAGGGCTAAGCGAAAGTGTTACAGCTATATAGTCCGGTTGCCTAGTTCGGTGTGCGATCACCTCCTTAACGGACCAAGACGTTGGATCAAGTGTGATTATGCATATTTTTCGCGAACACCCCCGCATTGTAGGCGTGGGGGCTGAAGCCAATGACTGCTATCTTTCGGACTACCTATACATATAAAACGGCCATACAGGGGACACAATCATATTTTCAGGTAAAAAGGTATAAATATAGCCTTGTATGCAAAATAAACATTGTTTTTTACAATGATTCGACTTATCACTCGAACAAGTCATTCTTCGAGCACTGCGCCTCTATTAGGCGGGCACCTTCTGTGACTTGCGCCAAGTAGTACTCGGCCGGATATTGGCCTCCCGCCGGATCCTGGGTCGCTATTACAGTGGCCTCCATATCCGTCCAATAGGCTTTAACGCGGGCTAGAGCCATCCGGGCACCCTCTATGCACGCCGACCTCCTCACGGCATCAATCCGAGACACGGCTCCAAGGAATTGCTGCACCAAACAAAAATAGCTGTCCGGCTTAGGCCCCTTCGGCGAAAGATGGTCTATTACAGACCGCATTGCAAGCGCGGACAGCCTGTGGAGCTCCGCCATAGCAGCCACCTTCTCATTAAGCGACAGCGGGCGAGTGGGAGCATTGAACTGCGACCAGAAAAGCTTCTCCACTTCTTCATCGCCTTGACCCTCGAAGAACTTGACAGCGTCAGCTGTACTATTCGGCAAGTCCGCATATGCGTCTGCAGGACTCAAGCGTCGAGCTAGGGGAGCATACTTCGGATCCAAGAACTTTGTCTGCAGTAAGTATGAGCCCCCAGCCACAATTTTTTCGGCCTGTTGGAGCTCCTCCCTCATACTGCGGATCTCGGTCCGCATCTTCTTGGCGGCATTAAGTGCCTTGTCCAGCTCAGCCGAACTAGCCTTATTCTCCTTTTCGAGGAGTGCGTACCGGTCGGTGGCATTTTTTAACTCCCCAGCCATTTCGGCTATCTTTCCCTCGCTTCGGCGATGAGAAGCATGTTCGGCTCTCAATCCTTCGTCCGCCTTTAGGGCAGCCGCATTGCTAGCCCAAGCTTGTTCCCTGGCTTGAGCAATTTCCGCCCTCAGGACCTCAACGGCAGCAGAACCATCTGCAGTGCATACACATTGCATTAATATTATGCCCCTATTGCATTTTCCTATACATCATAATAAGGGAATCCGAGCACATACCCTGTGACTCCTCCAGCTGTTTATTCACCAGCGTGATATCATCATCGATGGATCCATTCTGCCTCCTTAGTTCGGCAACTTCAACAAACTGGTCGGCTGCTGGATCCTTGTATACCTACACACATGTACGGTGCAGCCATTAGTATATGATCCCCCGTTTGCCGCCTATGGCGGGCAACTAGAGTCTCAGGGGCTACTATCTATAGGGAGTACACCTAGCGCGCACTTCATAACCAAAAAAAATTGTGCATTTTTCACTACATACCTCAAAGCCTTTGAGCAGGCTTGTAAATGCCTCATTCAAACCGCTGGTGGCAGATGAAATATTCGTGAGCACCGTGCTCATTAAAGAGCGGTGCTCCTCCAAGAGCGCATCTCACTCCAGAAGGCCCATCAGTACGTCCGGCCGGACACTGAACTGTGCCGGACCCTTCTCATCGCCCCCCGTGGGAGCCAAACGCTCCGAGCTGAGGGTGACTAACGTGTTCGCTGCTGGCTTTGGCAGATCCGGACTCCTCCGTGATGACACCTCTATGTCTCCCGCTTCATGAGGCGGAGAGGTGGGTGGAGTCTCACTCTCCATCATCTCCGGACGAAGGTCCCCCGAAGACGAACTCTGTTGAGAAGAGCTGCTCGCCGGACTACAAAAAATGAAGTCCTGGTTATGGATCTTGGAGTAACATCACACCTTTGAATTAATGAATAACTTACGGCTCGGTGGAGGGCTAGCCCATTGGTGGGCATGACGCGGGGAGGATGCCCGTCGCGGCAGAGCCCCCTGGTGATGCTTTCTTCCCTTGCTTGGGCGTCTCCGCCTCCAAATGTTCGGAGGCGGCCCTCTTCTTCCCGCGTGGGGAGGAGGCTTTGACCTCCCGTTCTCGGCTATCCTCCATAGGATGGGTAGCAATTTCCCCAGTCTGGATGCGTAGCGCGTGAAGTTCGGCTTCATTGCCCTTTCCTTCGCCTTTCCCTGAAGGGGTATTGCTGAGCGCCCAGCCCAACATCTTTGCAATGGTTGGACGAGGCAAGCCTTCAGGAAGTGGCTCCAGACACCTGATTCTCTCCGCCTTGTTGAGCCATTCCTGTCCATGGAAGGATTTTCAGAATAATAGTTATGCTAAATATAAATTAAGTGTCCGGGTTTAAGGTTACTTACTTGGGCATCTAGGTGATTGCAACTTTGGCCCGCATCCTCGGTGGTGTCCGGACACTTTACTTGAGGTCCAAAGAATAATTTACACATTCCTTCGAGCTTCAGGCCGAAGAAGTGCTTAATAGTTCGCGGACCCTCCGGATTAAACTCCCACATCCGGAGAGGCCGACGTTTGCACGGCAACATCCGCCGGATTAGCATCACTTGCATTATGCTGACAAGATTTATGTCCCTCTTAATAAGCTCTCGGATACGATTCTGCAGTACTGGTACATCACCTGCAGGCCCATAATTCCGTCCTACGTCGGTCCAAGATGCTAACTGTGACGGAGGGCCTGAGCGGAACTCGGGGGCAGCTACCCACTTTGTGCCTCTGGGAGCTGTGACATAAAACCACCTCAATTGCCACACATCAGATACTCCCGGAAAAAAACCTCTGGCCATGGGGCATCGGTGTTCTTGCTTATTATGGCACCTCCGCACTCCGCATGTCACCCCTCGATCATCTTCGGCTTCACATTGAAGGTCTTAAGCCATAAGCCGAAGTGTGGGTTGACATGGAGAAAAGCCTCGCACATGATAATGAATGACGAGATATGGAGGACGACATCTGGAGCCAGATCATGGAAATCCAAGCCATAGTAGAACATGAGCCCCATCAGAAACGGGTCGAGGGTGAGGCCTAGGCCTCGGAGGAAGTGAGGGACAAACACGATGCTCTCGTTGGGCTCCGGCGTGGGGATAACTTGCCCCGGAGCAGGAAGCCTGTGCTGGATATCGGCGGTCAGGTATCCGACCTCCCTAAGCTTCACAATGTCCTCCTCTTTAATCAAGGAGGCCTCCCACTGGCCTGTTGTGTCTGGTCCGGACATACTGGGGGATCTGGGGTGTTGGAGCTTTGGTTTTGAGTGCTGGAGCTCGAGGTGCGAGAAGGGGCAGGAGAGGTGGGGAAGAGGCGTAGGCCTTGACCCCTTTATAAAAGGGATGAATACCAAGAGTCCTCAGCGTGACCGCTTGAGACTTATCTAAAATACACGGAATCATACCAACGGTCGCCGTGGGGTCACATATGCCCACATTAATGAAGATCCCGTATTTACGAGGAACACGATCTCTGCTTTGGCAGGACGTGCCAATAAAACCGCCTCGCAACGCGAGTCAAGGTGGAGCAGGAGACGCCGGTCCATCTTTGACCAGGCCACGATGCAAGGGCACGATGTATAAAATTTTCCAGCAGAACGAATTTATGCTATGTTCCCTACTATGGTGCGTGAAGATCATCTTGCAGATCCGGACACGATCTACGTGTTTGATAATAACGCTGGAGTATTCGGAAGGAGGAACCTGCCTTGCAATGCCGAAGACAAGACTGCGCGCCGGACTCATCGTCATTGAAGCTTGGTTCAGGGACTACTAAGGGAGTCCTGGATAAGGGGGTGTCCGGACAGCCGGACTGTATACGTCGTCCGGATTATTGAAGCGTGAAGATACAAGACTCAACACTTCGGCCCATGTCCGGATGGGACTCTCCTTTGCGTGGCAGATAAGCTTGGCGATCCGGATATTATGTTTCCTCCCTTGTAACCGACTCCATGTAAACCCTAGCCCTCTCCTGTGTCTATATAAACCGGAGAGGATGGTCCTTAGAAGGCCGATCACAATTACAATCATACCATCATAGGCTAGCTCTTAGAGTTTAGCCTCTACGATCTCGTGGTAGATCTACTCTTGTACTACTCATATCTTCAATATTAATCAAGAAGGAAGTAGGGTTTTACCTCCATCGAGAGGGCCTGAACCTGGGTAAACATTGTGTCCCTTGCTTCATGTTACCATCGAGAGGGCCTGAACCTGGGTAAACATTGTGTCCCTTGCTTCATGTTACCATCGGCCTAAGACCCCCTACCCGAGATCCGCCGGTTTTGACACCGACAACGGGTGAGAAAGTCTCATCGTAGTCAACTCCGTGAACTTGTTGAAAACCTTTTGCGACAAGTCGAGCTTTGTAGATAGTAACACTACTATCATCGTTCGTGTTCCTCTTGAAGATCCATTTATTATTAATGGCTTGCTGGTCATCGGGCAAGTCCACCAAAGTCCACACTTTGTTCTCATTGATTCCATCTCAGATTTCAAGGCCTCAAGCCATTTCGCGGAATCTGGTCTTATCATCGCTTCCTCATAGTTCGTAGGTTCACCATGATCTAGTAACATGACTTCCAGAACAGGATTACTGTACCACTTTGGTGTGGATCGTACTCTGGTTGACCTACGTGGTTCGGTAGTAACTTAATCTAAAATTTCACCGATCATCATCATTAGCTTCCTCACTAATTGGTGTAGGAATCACTGGAACTGATTTTTGTGATGAACTACTTTCCAATTCAGTAGAAGGTACAATTACCTCTTCAAGTTCTACTTTCCTCACACTCACTTCTTTCGAGAGAAACTCCTTCTCTAGAAAGGATCCATTCTTAGCAATGAATATCTTTCCTTCGGATCTGTGATATAAGGTCTAAAAGTTTCCTTTGGGTATCCTATGAAGACGCACTTCTCAATTTGGGTTCGAGCTAATCAGGTTGAAGCTTTTTCACATAAGCATCACAGCCCCAAACTTTAAGAAACGGCAACGTAGGTTTCTTGCCAAACCATAGTTCATAAGGCGTCATCTCAACGGATTTTTGATGGTGCCTAGTTTAACGTGAATGCAGCTGTCTCTAAGGCATAATCACAAAATGTTAGTGGTAAATCGGTAAGAGACATCATAGATTGCACCATATCTAATAAAGTGCGGCTATGACATACAGACACACCATTATGATGTGGTGTTCCAGGTGGCGTGAGCTGTGAAACTATTCCACATTGTTTTAAATAAAGACCAAACTCGTAACTCAAAAATTCTCCTCCACAATCAGATCGTAGAAACTTTATTTTCTTGTTACGATGATTCTCAACTTCACTTTGAAATTCTTTGAACTTTATAAATGTTTCAGACTTGTGTTTTATTAAGTAGATATACCCATATCTGCTCAAATCATCTATGAAGGTCAGAAAATAACGATACCCGCCGCGAGCCCCAACACTCATTGGACCTCATACATTGATATGTATTATTTCCAATAAGTCATTAGGTCGTTCCATTGTTCCGGATAATGTAGTTTTAATCATCTTTCCCATAAGGCACGGTTCGCAAGTATCAAATGATTCATAATCAAGTGATTCCAAAAGTCCATCATTATGGAGTTTATTCATGTGCTTTACACTGATATGACCCAAACGGCAGTGCCACAAATAAGTTGCACTATCATTATCAACTTTGCATCTTTTGGCATCAATATTATGATTATGTGTATCAATATGATCGTCATTCAATAAACCATCAATATTGGGTGTATGACCATAGAAGGTTTTATTCATGTAAACATAATAGCAATTATTGTCTGTCTTAAATGAATAACTATATTGCAATAAACATGATCTAATCATATTCATGATCAATGCAAACACCAAATAACATTTATTTAGGTTCAACACTAATCCCGAAAGTATAGGGAGTGTGCGATGATGATCATATCAATCTTGGAACCACTTCCAACACACATCGTCATTTCACCCTCAACTAGTCTCTATTTATTCTGTAACTCCTGTTTTGAGTTACTAATCTTAGCGACCGAACAAGTATCAAATACCCAGAGGCTACTATGAACACTAGTAAGGTACAGATCAATAAGTTGTATATTAAATATAACTTTGTTCACTTTTCCATCCTTCTCATCCACCAAAATATTTGGGGTAACTCTGCTTCCAATGACCATTTCCTTTGCAGTAGAAGCACTCAGTTTCAGGCTTAGGTCCAGCTTTGTGCTTCTTCACAGGAGTGACAACTTGCTTGCCATTCTTCTTGAAGTTCCCTTTCTTTCCCTTTGCCCTTTTCTTGAAACTTGTGGTCTTGTTTAATCATCAACACTTGATGCTCTTTCTTGATTTCTACCTTCATCAATTTCAGCATCATGAAGAGCTCAGGAATCGTTTTCGTCATCCCTTGCATACTATAGTTCATCATGAAGTTCCAGTAACTTGGTGATGGTGACTACAGAACTCTGTCAATCACTATCTTATCTTGAAGATAAACTCCCACTTGATTCAAGTGATTGTAGTACCCAGACATTCTGAGCACATGCTCTGTAGTTGAGAAATTGTCCTCCATCTTTTAGGCAAAGTACTTGTCAGAGGTGTCATACCTCTTGACACGGGCATGAGTCTGAAATACCAATTTCATCCCTTGGAACATGTCATATGTTCTCTGGCGTTCAAAACATTTTTGAAGTCCCGGATCTAAGCCATAAAGCATGGTGCACAAAAATATCAAGTAGTCATCATATTGAGCTAGACAAACGTTCATAATGTCTGCATCTACTCCTGCAATAGGTCTGACACCTAGCAGTGCATCAAGCACATAATTCTTCTGTGCAGCAATGAGGATACACCTCAGATCACGGACGTAGTCCGCGTCATTGCTATTATCATCTTTCAACTTAGTTTTCTCTTGGAACATATAAAAAACATAGGGAAGCTATAATGCGAGCTATTGATCTACAACATAATTTGCAAAATATTATCACGACTAAGTTCATGATAAATTAAAGTTCAATTAATCACATTACTTAAGAACTCCCACTTAGATAAACATCCCTCTAGTCATCTAAATGATCACGTGATCCAAATCAAATAAACCATCTCCGATCATCACGTGATATGGAGTAGTTCTCAATGGTGAACGTCACTATGTTCATCATATCTACTATATGATTCATGCTTGACCTTACAGTCTCCAGTGTTCTGAGGCCATATCTGCATATGCTAGGCTTGTCAAGTTTAACCCGAATATTCTGCGTGCGCAAAACTGGCTTGCACCCATTGTATGTGAACGTAGAGCTTATTACACCCGATCATCACGTGGTGTCTCATCACGAAGAACTGTCGCAATGGTGCATACTCAGGGAGAACACTTATACATTGAATTTTTAGTAAGGGATCATCTTATAATGCTACCGTTAAACTAAGCAAAATAAGAAGTATAAAAGATAAACATCACATGCAATATGTGGCATGATATGGCCATCATCATCTTGTGCCTTTGATCTCTATCTCCAAAGTACCTGTTGGGGAACGTAGTAATAATTCAAAATTTCCCTATGTGTCACCAAGATCAATCTAGGAGATGCTAGAAACGAGACAAAGAGGGAGTGCATCTTCATACCCTTGAAGATCTCTAAGCAGAAGCGTTACAAGAACGCGGTTGATGGAGTCATACTCGCGACGATTCAAATCGCGGAAGATCTGATCTAGCGCCAAACGGACGGCGCCACCGCGTTAAACACACGTAAAGCCCGAGGATGTCTCCTCCTTCTTGATCCAGCAAGGGGAGAGGAGAAGTTGAGGGAGAGCTCCGGCAGCATGACGGCATGGTGGTGGAGCTTGCGGTTTACCTGCAGGGCTTCACCAAGCTCTACGGAGGAGGAGGAGGTGTTGGAGGAGGGAGGGGCTGCGCCACGGGAAGGGTGTGGCAGCCCTCTCACCCCCACTATTAATAGGGGAAGGGGAGAGGGGGCCGCCCACCTAGATCCCATCTACAAGGGGGGGCAAGGGGGGACTTGCCCCCCAAGTTTGGTGGGAGGCGCCCCCACCCCCTAGGGTTTCCAACCCTAGGCGCCTTGGGCCCTTGGGCGGGTGCACCAGCCCACTAGGAGGCTGGTTCCCACCCTTGTTCAGCCCATTAAGTCCCCCGTGGCTGGTGGCCCCACCCGGTGGACCCCCGGACACCTTTTGGTGGTCCCGGTACAATACAGATAACCCCCGAAACCATTCCGGTGACTGAAACTGGATTTCCCCTATATAAATCCTTACCTTCGGACCATTCTGGAACTCCTCGTGACGTCCGGGATCTCATCCGGGACTCTAAAAAACCTTAAGAAACCACATACAATTTCCCATAACAACTCTAGCATCACTGAACCTTAAGTGTGTAGACCCTACGGGTTCGGGAACCATGCAGACATGACCGAGACATCTCTCCGGCCAATAACCAACATCAGGATCTGGATACCCATGTTGGCTCTCACATGTTCCATGATGATCTCATAGGATGAACCACGATGTCGGGGATTCAATCAATCCCGTATACAATTCCCTTTTTCCACCGGTATGTTAATTGCCCGAGATTCGATCATTGGTATCCCCATACCTCGTTCAATCTCGTTATCGGCAAGTTTGTTTACTCATTCCGTAATGCATGATCCCGTGACTAACTCCTTAGTCGCATTGAGCTTATTATGATAATGCATTATCGAGTGGCCCCAGAGATACCTCTCCTTCATACGGAGTGAAAAATCCCAGCCTCGATTCGTGCCAACCCAACAGACACTTTCCGAGATACATGTAGTGCACCCTTATAGCCACCCAGTTACGTTGCGACGTTTGGTACACCCAAAGCATTCCTAAGGTATCCGGGAGTTGCACAATCTCATGGTCTAAGGAAATGATACTTGACATTAGAAAAGCTCTTAGCAAACAAACTACACGATCTTGTGCTATGCTTAGGATTGGGTCTTTTCCATCACATCATTCTCCTAATGATGTGATCCCGTTATCAATGACATCCAATTTCCATGGTCAGGAAACAACAACCATCTATTGATCAACGAGCTAGTCAACTAGAGGCTTACTAGGGACATATTACGGCCTATGTATTCACACGTGTATTACGGTTTCCGATTAATACAATTATAGCATGAACAACAGACAATTATCTTGAACAAGGAAATATAACAATAACCATTTTATTATTGCCTCTAGGGCATATTTCCAATAGTCTCACACTTGCACTAGAGTCAATAATCTAGTTACATTATGATGAACTGAACACCCATAGAGTTCTGGTGTTGATCATGTTTTGCTCATGGGACAGGATTAGTCAACGGATCCGCGACATTCAGATCCGTATGCACTTTACAAATATCTATGTCTCCATCTTGAATATTTTTGCGAATGGATTTGAAGCGAGACTTGATATGCCTGGTCTTCTTGTGAAACCTGGGCTCCTTGGCAAGGGAAATAGCTCTAGTGTTGTCACAGAAGAGAGTCATCGGGCCCGACGCATTGGGAATAACTCCTAGGTCGGTGATGAACTCCTTCATCTAGATTGCTTCATGTGCTGCCTCCGGGGCTGCCACGTACTCTGCTTCACATGTAGATCCCGCCACGATGCTTTGCTTGCAACTGCACCAGCTGACTGCCCCACCATTCAAAATGTACATGTATTCGGTTTGTGACTTGGAGTCATCCAGATCTGTGTCGAAGCTAGCATCGACGTAACCCTTTACGACAAGCTCTTCATCACCTCCATAAAAGAGAAACATATCCTTAGTCCTTTTCAGGTACTTCAGGATATTCTTGACCGCTGTCAAGTGTTCCATGCCGAGATTACTTTGGTACCTCCCTGCCAAACTTACGGCAAGGTTCACATCAGGTATGGTACACAACATGGCATACATAATAGACCCTATGGCTGAGGCATAGGGGATGGCACTCATCTTTTCTCTATCTTCTGCCGAGGTCGGGCATTGAGCCGTGCTCAATCTCACACCTTGCAATACAGGAAAGAACCCCTTCTTGGACTGATCTATATTGAACTTCTTCAATATCTTGTCAAGGCATGTGCTTTGTGAAAGACCAATGAGGCATCTCGGTCTATCTCTATAGATCTTGATGCCTAATATGCAAGCATATTCTCCAAGGTCCTTCAGTGAAAAACACTTATTCAAGTAGGCATTTACCCTTTCCAAAAGTTCTATATCATTTCCCATCAATAGTATGTCATCTACATATAATATGAGAAATGCTACAGAGCTCCCACTCACTTTCATGTAAACACAGGCTTCTCCATAAGTCTGCATAAACCGAAACGCTTTGATCATTTCATTAAAGCGAATGTTCCAACTCTGAGATGCTTGCACCAGCCCATAGATGGAGCACTGGAGCTTGCACCCCTTGTCAGCATTCTTAGGATTGACAAAACCTTCCGACTGCATCATATACAATTCTTCCTTAAGGAAACCATTAAGGAATACCGTTTTGACGTCCATTTTCCTTATCTCATAATCATAAAATGTGGCAACTGCTAACATGATAAGGACGGACTTTAGCTTCGCTACGGGTGAGAAGGTCTCATCATAGTCAACCCCTTGAACTTGTCGATAACCCTTAGCAACAAGCTGAGCCTTATAGACAGCCACTTTACCATCCGCGTCAGTCTTCTTCTCAAAGATCCACTTATTTTGTATGGCTTGCCCATCGTCGGGCAAGTCTGTCAAAGTCCATACTTTATTTTCATACATGGATCCTATCTCGGATTTCATGGCTTCAAGCCATTTGTTGGATGCCCACCATCGCTTCTTCATAGTTCGAAGGTTCACCATTGTCTAACAACATGATTTCAAAGACAGGGTTTTCCGTGCCACTCTGGTGCGGAACGTGCCCTTGTGGACCTACGAAGTTCAGTAGCAACTTGATCCGAAGTTTCATGACCATCATCATTAACTTCCTCTCCAGTCTGCGCAGGCACCACAGAAACATCTTCCTAAGCTGCGCAACTCTCCGGTTCAAGAGGCAGTACTTCATCAAGTTCTATTTTCCTCCCACTTACTTCTTTCGAGAGAAACTCTTTCTCCAGAAAGGATCCATTCTTGGCAACAAAGATATTACCTTCGGATTTGAGGTAGAAGGTATACCCAATGGTTTCCTTAGGGTATGCTATGAAGATGCATTTTTCCGACTTGGGTTCGAGCTTTTCAGGTTGAAGTTTCTTGACATAAGCATCGCATCCCCAAACTTTTAGAAGCGACAACTTATGTTTCTTCACAAACCATAATTCATACGGTGTTGACTCAACGGATTTATACGGTGCCCTATTTAAAGTGAATGCGGCTGTCTCTACAGCATAACCCCAAAATGATAGCGGTAAATCGGTAAGAGACATCATAGATCACACCATATCCAATAGAGTGCGATTACGACGTTCAGACACACCATTACGCTGAGGTGTTCCAGGCGGCGTGAGTTGTGAAACAATTCCACATTTCTTTATGTGCGTACCAAACTCGTGACTAAAATAATCTCCTCCACGATCTGATCGTAAGAACTTTATTTTCCTGTCACGTTGATTCTCTACCTCACTCTGAAATTCCTTGAACTTTTCAAAGGTCTTAGACCTGTGTTTCATTAAGTAGACATACCCATATCTACTTAAGTCACCAGTGAGGGTGAGAACATAATGATAGCCACCGTGAGCCTCAACTCTCATTGGACCGCACACATCAGTATGTATTATTTCCAACAAGTTGGTCGCTTGCTGCATTGTTCCGGAGAATGGAGTCTTGGTCATTTTTCCCATGAGGCATGATTCGCACATGTCAAATGATTCGTAATCAAGAGACTCCAAAAGTAGAACTATGAATATGTGTTTGACACCAATGTGACTAAGGTGGCAGTGCCCCAATTATGTGGGACTATCCTTATCAACCTTACATCTTTTGGCATTCACACTATGAATATGTGTAACATCACGTTCGAGATTTAATAAAAATAAACCATTGACCAGCGGGGCATGACCATAAAACATGTCTCTCATATAAATAGAACAACCATTATTCTCGGATTTAAATGAGTAGCCATCTCGCATTAAACGAGATGTAGATACAATGTTCATGCTCAAAGCTGGCACTAAATAACAATTATTGAGGTTTAAAAACTAACCCCGTAGGTAGATTTAGAGGTAGAGTGCCGACGGCGATCACATCGACCTTGGAACCATTCTCGACGCGCATCGTCACCTCGTCCTTCGCCAGTCTCCGCTTATTCCGTAGCTCCTATTTTGAGTTACAAATACGAGCAACCACACCGGTATCAAATACCCAGGAGCTACTACGAGTGCTGGTAAGGTACACATCAATAACATGTAAATCACATATACCTTTGCCTTTGCCGGCCTTCTTATCCGCTAGGTACTTGGGGCAGTTCTGCTTCCAGTGACCATTTCCCTTGCAATAAAAGCACTGAGTCTCAGGCTTGGGTCCATTCTTTGGCTTCTTCCCGTGAACTGATTTACCGGACGCGGCAACTCCCTTCTCGTCCTTCTTGAAGTTCTTTTTACCCTTGCCTTTCTTGAAACTAGTTGTCTTATTCAACATCAACACTTGACGTTCCTTTTTAATTTCCACCTTCGCTAATTTCAGCATTGAATATAACTCAGGATTGGACTTCTCCATCTCTTGCATATTGTAGTTCATCACAAAGCTCTCGTAGCTAGGTGGAAGCGACTGGAGGATCCTGTCAATGACCGAGTCATCTAGAAGATTAACTCCTAGCTGAGACAAACGGTTGTGCAACCCAGCCATTTTTGAGTATATGCTCACTAATAGAACTGTTTTCCTCCATCTTACAACTGTAGAACTTGTCAGAAAATTCATATCTCTCAACTAGGGCATGAGCTTGGAAAACCATTTTCAGCTCTTGGAACATCTCATATGCTCCGTGCTGCTCAAAACTCTTTTGGAGCCCCGGTTCTAAGCTGTAAAGCATGCCACACTGAACCAGGGAGTAATCATCACTACGCAACTGCCAGGCGTTCATAATGTCTTGAGTTGCTGGGAAAATGGGTGCGTCACCTAGCGGTGCTTCAAGGACATATGCTTTCTTGGCAGCTATGAGGATGATCCTCAAGTTTCGGACCCAGTCCGTATAGTTGCTACCATTGTCTTTCAGCTTGGTTTTCTCTAGGAACACGTTGAAGTTGAGGTCAACATTAGCGTGGGCCATTTGATCTACAAGACATATTGTAAAGACATTTTAGACTATGTTCATGATAATTAAGTTCATCTAATCAAATTATTTATTGAACTCTCACTCAGATAGACATCCCTCTAGTGATCTAAGTGATACATGATCCGAGTCAACTAGACCGTGTCCGATCATCACGTGAGATGGAATAGTCATCATCGATGAACATCTCCATGTTGATCGTATCTGCTATACGACTCATGTTCGACCTATCGGTCTCTGGTGTTCCGAGGCCATGTCTGTACATGCTAGGCTCGTCAAGTCAACCTAAGTGTTTTGCATGTGTAAATCTGGCTTACACCCGTTGTATGCGAATGTTAGAATCTATCACACCCGATCATCACGTGCTGCTTCGAAACAACGAACCTTTGCAACGGTCCACAGTTAGGGGAAACACATCTCTTGAAATTTTTGTGAGGGATCATCTTGTTTATGCTACCGTTGTTCTAAGAAAAAATATGTAAACATGACAAACATCACATGAAAATCATAAAGTGACATGATATGGTCAATACCACCTTGCGCCTTTGATCTCCATCTTTGAGGCACGGCATGATCACCTTCGTCAACGGCATAACACCGTGATCTCCATCATCATGATCACCATCATCGTGTCTTCATGAAGTTATCTCGCCAACTATACTTCTACTACAATGGCTAACGGTTAGCAATAAAGTAAAGTAATTACATTGACACATAGGTCATACAATAAATTAAGACAACTCCTATGGCTCCTGCCGGTTGTCATACTCATCGACATGCAAGTCGTGATTCCTATTACAAGAACATAATCAATCTCATACATCACATATATCATTCATCACATCCTTTTTGGCCATATCACATCACATAGCATACCCTGCAAAAACAAGTTAGACGTCCTCTAATTGTTGTTGCATGTTTTTACGTGGCTTATATGGGTTTCTAGCAAGAATGTTTCTTACCTTCGCAAAAGCCACAACGGTGATATGCCAATTGCTATTTACCCTTCATAAGGACCCTTTTCATTGAATCCGATCCGACTAAAGTGGGAGAGACAGACACCCGCTAGCCACCTTATGCAACAAGTGCATGCCAGTCGGTCGAACTTGTCTCACATAAGCGTATGTGTAAGGTCGGTCTGGGCCGCTTCATCCCACAATGCCGCCGAATCAAGATAGGACTAGTAACGGTAAGCAAATTGAACAAACCATCACCCACAAATACTTGTGTTATACTCCTGCATAGAATCTACGCATAGACCTAGCTCTGATACCACTGCAGGGGAACGTAGTAATAATTCAAAAATTTCCTACGTGTCAACAAGATCAATCTAGGAGATGCTAGTAACAAGACGGAGAGACGATGCATATTCATACCGTTGAAGATAGCTAAGCGGAAGCGTTACTAGAACGCGGTTGATGGAGTCGTACTCGCGGTGATTCAAATCACGGAAGATCTGATCTAGCTCCGAACGGACGACGCCTTCGCGTTCAACACAGGTACAGCCCGGGGATGTCTCCTCCTTCTTGATCCAACAAGTTGAGGGAGATCTCCGGCAGCACGACGGCGTGGTGGTGGAGCTTGCGGTTTACCTGCAGGGCTTCGCCAAGCTCTACGTAGGAGGAGGAGGTGTTGGAGGAGGGAGGGGCTGCGCCAGGGGAAGGGTGTGGCATCCCTCCCAATGCCCCACTATTTATACTTGAAGGGGAGAGGGGGCCGGCCCCCCTAGATCCCTCCACAAGGGGGGGGGGGCGGCCAACGGGGGACTTGCCCCCCAAGTTTGGTGGGAGGCACCCCCACCCCCTAGGGTTTCCAACCCTAGGCGCCTTGCACCCTAGGGAGGGGGTGCACCAGCCCACTAGGGGGCTGGTTCCCACACTTGTTCAGCCCATTAAGTCCCCCATGGCATGTGCTCCCACCCGATGGACCCCCGGACACCTTTCGATGGTCCCGATACAATACCGATAACCCCCAAAACCATTCCGGTGACTGAAATTGGACTTCCCATATATCAATCTATACCTCTGGACCATTATGGAAGTCTTCGTGATGTTCGGAATCTCATACGGGACTCTGAACAACCTTCGGCAACCACATACAATTTCTCATAACAACTCTAGCGTCACCGAACCTTAAGTGTGTGGACCCTACGGGTTCGGGAACCATGCAGACATGACCAGGACATCTCTCCGTCCAATAACCAAGAGCAGGATATGGATACCCATGTTGGCTCCCACATGTTCCATGATGATCTCATCGGATGAACCACGATGTTGGGGATTCAATCAATCCCGTATACAATTCCTTTGTCCACCGGTATGTTACTTGCCCGAGATTCGATCGGTGGTATCCCCATACCTCGTTCAATCTTGTTACAAGAAAGTCTCTTTACTCGTTCTGTAATGCATGATCCCGTGACTAACTCCTTAGTCACATCGAGCACATTATGACGATGCATTGCCGAGTGGGCCCAGAGATACCTCTCCATCACAGGGAGTGACAAATCCCAGTCTCGATTCGTGCCAACCCAACAAACACTTTCGGAGATACCTATAGTGCACCTTTATAGCCACGCAGTTAGGCTGTGACGTTTGGTACAGCCAAAGCATTCCTACGGTATCAGGGAGTTGCACAATCTCATGGTCTAAGGAAATGATACTTGACATTAGAAAAGCCCTTAGCAAATAAACTACACGATCTTGTGCTATGCTTAGGATTGTGTCTTGTCCATCACATCATTCTCCTAATGATGTGATCCCGTTATCAACGACATCCAATGCCCATGGTTAGGAAACCACAACCATCTATTGATAAACGAGCTAGTCAACTAGAGGCTTACTAGGGACATATTACGGTCTATGTATTCACACATGTATTACGATTTCCAGTTAATAAAATTATAGCATGAACAACAGACAATTATCATGAACAAGGAAATATAATAATAACCATTTTATTATTGCCTCTAGGGCATATTTCCAACAGTACCATCATGATCTCCATCGTCACCGGCATGACACCATGATCTCCATCATCTTGATCTCTATCTACGTGTCGTCACATGGTCGTCTCGCCAACTATTGCTATTGAAATTATTGCTATCGCATAGCGATAAAGTAAAGCAATTATATGGCGCTTGCATCTTATGCAATAAAGAGACAACCATAAGGCTACTACCAGTTGCCGATAAATTTAACAAAAAACATGATCATCTCATACAACAAGTTATATCACATCATGTCTTGACCATATCATATCACAACATGCCCTCCAAAAACAAGTTAGACGTCCTCTACTTTGTTATTGCAAGTTTTACGTGGCTGCTACGGGCTTCTAGCAAGAACCATTCTTACCTACGCATCAAAAGCACAAGATTTTTCGTCAAGTGTGATGTTTTAACTTCAACAAGGACCGGCCTTAGTCAAACTTGATTGAACTAAAGTTGGAGAAATAGACACCCGCTAGCCACCTGTGTGCAAAACATGTCGGTAAAACCAGTCTCATGAACGCGGTCATGTAATGTTGGTCCGGGCCGCTTCATCCAACAATACCGCCGAATCAAAGTAAGATGTTGGTGGTAAGCAGTATGACTATTATCGCCCACAACTCTGTGTGTTCTACTCGTGCATAACATCTACGCATAGACCTGTCTCGGATGCCACTATTGGGGAACGCGATAATTTCAAAAAAATTCCTACGATCACGCAAGATCTATCTAGCTGATGAATATAAATGAGAGGAAGAGTGTGTCCACGTACCCTCTTAGACCGAAAGCGGAAGTGTTTCAGTAACACGGTTGATGTAGTCGAACGTCTTCGCGATCCAACCAATCCAAGTACCAACCGTGCGACACCTCCGTGTTTAGCACACGTGTAGCTCGATAACGTCCTTTGCGATTCTGATCCAGTTGAGGATGAGGGTGAGTTCTGTCAGCACAATGGTGTGGCGACGGTGATGATGATGCTACCGGTGCAGGGCTTCGCCTAAGCACTACGATGGTATGATCGAGGGGTGTAACTGTGGAGGGGGCACCTCACACGGTTAAGAGAAATTTGTGTGTTCTAGGGTGCCCCCTGCCCCTGTATATAAAGGAGGGAGGGAGAGAGGCCGGGCCCCTAGGGCGCGCTAATAGTATGGAGTCCTATTAGGAATTCCTTTCCCTTTAGGAGTCGGAGAGAAGGCAAGAGGGAATGAGAGAGGGAGTAGGAAAGGGCAAGGGGGGCGTCGCCACCTTCCCCTAGTCCAATTCGGACCCATGGGGGGCACCACCTCCCCTTTGGCCTGCCTCCTCTTTTCCCGTATGGCCCAATAAGGCCCATTACTTCTCCCGGTGAGCTCCCGTGACTCCCTGGTACTCCTAAAAATACCTGAATCACACAGAACCTTTCCGATGTACGAATATAGACTTCCAATATATGAATCTTTATGTCTTGACCATTTCGAGACTCCTCGTCACGTCTGTGATCTCATCCGGGACTCCGAACAAACTTCGGTCATCAAATCACATAACTCATAATACAAATCGTCATCGAACGTTAAGCGTGCGGACCCTACGGGTTTGAGAACTATGTAGACATGAACGAGACATATCTCCGATCAATAACCAATAGCAGAACCTGTATGTTCATATTGGCTTGTACATATTCTACAAGATCTCTATCGGTCAAACCACATAACAACATACATTGTTCCCTTTGTCATCGGCATGTTACTTGCCCGAGATTCGATCGTGGGTATCATCATACCTAGTTCAGTCTCGTTACGGGCAAGTCTCTTTACTAGTTCTGTAATACTTCATCCAACAACTAACTCATTAGTCATGTTGGTTGCAAGGCTTATAGTGATGAGCATTACCGATAGGGCCCACAGATACCTCTCCGAAACACGGAGTGACAAATCCTAATCTTGATCTATGCCAACCCATCAAACACCTTCAGAGACACCTGTAGAGCATCTTTATAATCACCCTTTTACATTGTGATGTTTGATAGCACACAAGGTGTTCCTCCAGTATTCGGGAGCTGCATAATCTCATAGTCTGAGGAACATGTATAAGTCATGAACAAAGAAGTAGCAATGAAACTGTAACAATCATAATGCTAAGCTAACGGATGGGTCATGTTCATCACATCATTCTCCTAATGATGTGATCATGTTCATCAATAACAACACATGTCTATTGTTAGGAAACATAATCATCTTTGATTAATGAGCTAGTCTAGTAGAGGTATACTAGGGACACTATGTTTTGTCTATGGATTCACACATGTATTAAGTTTCCGGTTAATACAATTCACTAGAAGAAATATATCAACTAGTGACCTTCTGTCAGTGACCCTGGAAGAATTGGTCATAGATCTATGACCATTTGAGACCAGTTGATCAAAAACTGTTCGGGGGGCTCCAAACCCTAAACTATAACGACCATTTTGGTCAGAAAGGTCGTAATTTCCTTGCACGAAATGGTCATAAAGCAGATAACATTGGTCCGATGCCTTATTTCTAGCTGATCATGACCAATATAGATGGTCATAACCTTGTAAATTGTGGTGGGTTGCTATGACTAGGCGCCACCTCATCAGTTTTGCCTATGTGTCATGTCCATTTGTCAGTTTTTGCCCTAGGTTGTGAAGCAACCTACATTTCTATCATCCCCAAAATTCCCAAAAAAATCTCATAAATTCTTTTGGTCATATCTTCGTCAAATATGTAAAAAAACCTTCCTTGCCTAGTTCAAAAATAATTCAAAAATATTCATTTTCCTATTCTGTTCAGAAAAGCACTTTCTGAAGGAAGTGCTATTTATATATTCTTGATTGCCCTCAAAATTTTTGGGAACTATTTCCTATCCAAAGCATTGCATCATGACAAAATTAAGCTCCATTTGACTAGTAAATCTTCGTCGGCAAATTTCCAAAGGTTTTGTCCACCTAGAACCTTTGTGAAAGAAGTACTAGCTATGCACAAAACCTTTGTGAAAGAAGTACTAGCTATGCACATCTTAATGAGTTGAATTTTTGCCACATATTATATATGCCTATATAACTTACCTACACCAAATTTGAGCTCACTTCATTCAGCCAATTTCTCTCATTAATTTTCCAAAGTTTCTGTCCAGAGAAGAGCATTGTGAAGGAAGTGCTATTTATATATTCTTGGTTGCCCTCAAAAATTTTGGGAACTCTTTCCTATCCAAATATTGCCTCATGACAAAATTCAGCTCCATTTTCCCAGTAAATCTTCCGTGGCAAATTTCCAAAGATTTTGTCCACCTAGAACCTTTGTGAAAGAAGTACTAGCTATGCATATCCTAATGAGTTGAATCTTTTCCACATATTCTATATGCCTATGTAACTTACCTACACAAAATTTGAGCTCATTTCATTTAGCCAATTTCTCTCACTAATTTTCCGAAGTTTCTATCCAGAGAAGAGCATTGTGAATGAAGTACCACTTTGTCATGTCCAAATGGTATCCATTTTCTATAGTGCTTTTCTATGCGCAAATAATCATCCTCCACCAAATTTCAGCTCAATCCATTCATTATTTTGAGCCCAGCTTCAAGATTCGTATTTATGTTTAGTGTGGTACTTTGGCAAAGCAAGTACCACCTAGGATCCTCCTTTTGAGGTTAAAATTTGTGAAGTCATTCTTCTTAGTATATGATCATCCTCAGCCAAAACTCACGCCCATTGGCCATGTGCATTTCCCGTACTGCTAATCAAACACTTGACTGCTAATTCATCTTTGAGCATAGTTCGGTCTCCTCATGCGAATCTTATGTTGTAATTTTCTTACTAGCACCTACCTAGGGAGTGCCCAACCCAGTAGACATGCCTAGGCCGCCCAGAACGCAAGGCAACACCACGGTCACGCGGTGACCACGCGGCGGGCATGTGAGCTTATGAGCTCTAGAGTTGGGGCTGTCGGCCACCGTCCAAACCTCAATGTCTCGCCACCAAACCATGTATTTCTGATTAAATAGATACTTATGTACCTAGAAATGATTTTTGGACAAAATAAAGAACAAACTATGAGGCATCTACAGTTCAAATTTGACCCGCTTCCTACTGAATTGACGTGAATTTGTCTTTTTCACCAAAGGTGGATCAAAACTTTTGACACCCAACCATTTTGTCAATTGTGCATTAAATCTGGCCAGGTATTTTATAAAATCGATTTGGTCCAATTTTGCAACAAATATATGGTAGGTCCTTCACAAAAAAACTCATTTTAGGCACTCGGAAAATGGAAAATGAATTTTCTGTGCAAAGAAAATGGAAACTCCCTTAGGAAACATTGTTTGGAATTCCAAGATGCACCCTTATGCACAATATGAGATCATTTGAACAAACTATGCCATGCATGAATGTGGCCATAAGATTGATCATTTGGCTTGAAAACCATGAATCTTCACGCATGATAGCTCATTTCTGAGAACATTTTTTTAAAATGATTTCCGTATTACAAGTTTATTATTTTTCCTGGAAACTTGGTCACATATAATGACACAGCTCGAAGGTTTTCCAATTTTTTGATTTTTTTTGAATTTTTTATGCCCGTTTCAAAATGAGGTCAAAACGGCGGGCTTGACCGTTCCTAGCTAGTGGTTGAATCTTGGAAAAAATTTGATGTTTCTCTAATTAAATAGATACTTATGTACCTAGAAATGATTTTTGGAAAAAATAAAGAGCAAACTATGAGGCAGCTGCAGTTCAAATTTGACCCGCTTCCGACTAAATCGGCGGGAATTTGTCTTTTTCACCAGAGGTGGATCAGAACTTTTGACACCTAACCATTTTGTAAATTGTGCATTAAATATGGCCTAGTATTTTAGAAAATTGATTTCGTTCAATTTTGCAACAAATATATTGTAGGTACTTCACAAAGAAACTCATTTCAGGCACTCGAAAAATGGAAAATGAATTTTCTGTGCAAAGAAAATGAAAACTCCCTTAGGCAATATTGTTTGCCTTTCCAAGATGCACCCTTGTGAACAATATGAGATCATTTTAACAAACTATGCCATGAATGTGGCCATAAGATTGATCATTTGGCTTGAAATCCATGAATCTTCACACGTGATAGCTCATTTCTGAGAACACTTTATTAAAAGTTTATTATTTTTTCTGGCAACTTGGTCACATGTAATAACACAATGTGGAGGTTTTCCTATTTTTTTGATTTTTTTTGAATTCTTCATGCCCATTTCAAAATGCGGTCAAAACCGCGGGCATGACCGTTCCTAGCTACTAGTTGAATCTTGCAATTTTTTTTGTGTTTCTCTGATTAAATAGATACATATGTACGTAGAAATAATTTTTGGAAAAAATAAAGAGTAAACTATAAGGCAACTGCAGTTCAAATTTGACCCGCTTCCTACTAAATCGGTGGATAAAATCTTTTGACAACCAACCATTTGGTCAATTGTACATTAAATATGGCCTAATATTTTAGAAAATTGATTTGGTTCAATTTCGCAACAAATATTCGGCAGGTCCTTCACAAAAAAATCTCATTTTGGGCACTCGAAAAATGTATAATTGATTTTTCGTCCAAAGAAAATGAAAACTCCCCATATCAGCCTTGTTTGTCATCACAAGATACACACATGTGCACAATATTCATTCATTTTAACAAACTATACGTGGTTAATATGTTGAGTGTTTGCCCTAAATAAGAGGATAACAACTATAAGAGAAACATAAGCTGAATTATGATTGGTGGAATCCGTTGCGGTATGGATCGATGATGTGGCAAACATCCGTCCATCCATCCATCCGTCCATCCAACCCACTGCGTCCTCTCTCTCTCACACACGCGTGAACCCTAGCCGATCCAGATCCTCCCTGCCCCCACTCCTCTCCCTTGATCTAGATCCCTCCGCCGCCGCCCCGTCCTCCCCTTCCTTCCGCTACGAACCTCTCCCCTCGCCTCTGTCACCCACCTCTCTCCACGTTGCCAGTCTGCAGCCGTCTGCACCCTCCCCTCCCCTCCACTCATCACAAGACAAGAGAAGAACAAAGGGAGGTAGCTCTATCGCCGGCGGCCATGGCGCGCCTCTTCCCCATCCCAGATCAGATCCAGCACGCACCCAACCGCATCCACAACACACGCCGCCGCGGCTCCCAATCCCTCCCATGCAGCCGCTGCCTTTGCCTCCTGGACCGCCCCCTCGAAGGGATTACGACGGCTACTAGGACGTCTTCATCCCCCAGCGACGACGACGTTCTTCGCCGCCATCGTGGTCGGGCTGCAGCGACCAGCAGAGGAATTCCCCCGACAGAGGGGGAGTCCTCCCTTACTTCCTTGTCCACCACGAAGCACACACAGGCAGGGGAGGAGCCGCGGCATCCAACCTCCACCGCCTCAAGAAGCCAGCAAATCATCTGACGCGTGAGTGCCTTCTCTCCTTCTCCCTCCTCTGCTTCTTCCTTCTTCCCTCGAACTAATGTGTGTTGTGCACGTAGAGGCAGTTGAAGGGGCCAGGCCATGGAAAGGCTGCAGGGCCATGGACATGCCGAAGAGGAGGACGTTCTTGGCTGATGTAGAAGCTGCGGGAGAGGACGGCTCTCACCTTCACGGATGCCATGCAATGGAAGGTAGCTCTCTCTCTCTCCCCTCCTCTTCCTCTTTGTGCAAGTCAGCAACCCCGAAGATCGATCTACCCAGTTGGATTACATCTGCAACCTATCATTTACTACTTCTAAAGAATAGCAGGAATTCATGATTCGTCTCACGCTTACAATATATCTAATTTTGTTTGATATTCTATTTTTCATGTGGTGTTTATGAAACATTTATGATGATAATGCAAATGCTAACTACTTGCCATCTGGTTGATTTCTTATTTTATTCAGGTCGGCAAGACAACCAGTGGGACGGAGGCGACGAACTTTGTTGCAACCACGACCGGCTGTGCTTCTGCCTTTGTGGTGTCCTTGGACTTGTGATTGTGGTGTTGTGCTTTGACCAGTGGCATGATTTACACACTATGGAAATTTTATGTTTAGGGAAATATGTATTGTTGCTCCTGATTGAACCAGTTGACCAGTATCACTTGTCTAAGATCTGATCTAGAACTGAATTGCTTCCCAGTTTTGTTGTGGGCGTATGCTCCGTGGTCAATGATTGTGTGTTGTATACATATTAAAACCAAAAATAGGAGCAGTTTGAGTCATGCAGACTAGAAATGAATTCTGCTCTACTTTGCTGTAGGTGTATGCTCTTATTGCTGAATAGTTTGGTGGTATTGTGATGTCACATTACACCTGGCATAAGTGACAGAGATCTCATGAGTTACAACAAAGTAATCTTAGTTCTTAGTCTGTGTTATTTCAATATAAGTAATATTCTGTTCAGTCAAAAACTGATGCACGTGCTACTACCAGTAGTGTTCATGATTTTGTTTTCCTCTACCAACTGTCAATTAATTCCCTAGTTACTACTATGTAGGGGATGTTACTGTTTTAAGTTTCTATACTACTATTTGTGCTGCTGATGTTGTGTCGGTGTTATGCATATAGGCATGGGAGATGCTATCCTAGAATTATGCACTGCTCATATATCACCATTTAACTACTGTGGTTTATGTTTCTGGCTTGGTGATATAGGAATCAGTGCTTGCTATGTCTTGTGTAGTGGTCTGATTACTTACTAGTATATACACATGTACTGGCTATTTATAGTGCTTTATTTACTACTCCTCCTCCAGGCTCTACACCGTGCCGAGACATCCGCGTCCCGACTCTCCCTTCTCCCTGAGGGCTCTCATCCAAGTTGGAGATAGCCGCGTCCCCGACGGCTGCTGCTGGACCCGACCCCTCCTCGTTGCCTGGATGTATCTCGACACCCTCATTATCGATGGCGTCCGCATCGACAGCTACCTCACCAAGTCCCTCAATCTGCCTGTGGCCAGTACCACTGCTTACATTTTTCATCTGCCCATAGCGTACAATCTTCAACTATACTGGATTGTTGCAGATTCATGTTGGACGAGGGCAACTACCCTGTCAACGCCCCACTCAAGGAGACCGTCGCTAGCATCCAGTCCCAGGTCGCCAAGATTGAGGACTGCATGAAGGTTTGCTTCTGTGTGTCTTCATTAGTCATGTTCTTCTTCATACTGACCAAATTAATATGAAGATAGCATTGAGTTTAATACAGTACTGATGATTGTTGTGGTTTGTCTTCGAACAACGCTTGTTTTTAGATACTGCCACTTTGAGCCGTTGTAGGCTTGTAGTTATCAATTGCAGCTAGGCTTATATATTGTATGGGTTTAATTCAAGTTTGAGGATAGTTACTAGTTTGTAGGATGTTATAGGAATGGAATTTTCATGTAAGGCTAATTGATTTGTAAGAGTTCATTATGTATGTATGAGAGTCCTTGTATAACAACTGGATAGCACAAACCTCGTCTATTTTTACGTCTAGTCCTTTCATGCCTGCTCGCTCTCACATCTGTTGAAATGTACTTAATGGCTCACCACACCCTCTGATTACATGGTGCTTTTTCTGGCAACAACAATGCAGTGGTGATGGCAACACCTTTCTCCCTCAATGGATGGCAAGATTGCAACCAACCATGTCGGTATGGCTACAAACTCACATCTACCTTTTACTAGCTGATGATGAACCATTTACATACCCTGATTACATCTCTTCCAGAGGGAGATAGATAAATCCTTCACTTGTCATTGTGTCATCTGTTGATTACTTCTTCTATTAATCGCCTAGTGCTCTTGTTAGTGAGATTCATGTAGTATTTTTTTGCAAAGCACGGAATGGTTTTGAGTAGTTGATCATTGCCTGATGGAACCTTCATGTCGTTAGCTTGCACTACAGTAACCAAATGCAATCCATTTTTATTAAATGCATTCTGGTTAGGATCTTGTCGTGGCTGTGCTGTTTCCTATAGATCTAGATCTGGTCACTACTGAAATTTCATTCTAGGACTTCATCATGTGATTATTAGTTATTTTTAACCAATGCTAGTCCTAGCATGTGTACACTCTAATCTCTAATGATGTTTGTCTTTGTGTTCAGGAGCTCGAGGTCTACAAAATTTCAAGTTCGAAACCATGTAGCTCTACTCAGCAAAGAGCCGTCTCTTCTGTTTGATTGTAATAGAATGTAAATATTATAATATTGTAATAGTAGGCATATATGGGTTGTAATAACTATGTACAGATTGTAGTAGACTTAGTTAGTGTTATTTGACGTACTGATTATGTATGTGATTTGAAAACGTGTGGAATGGAAACCTGACTTGTGGGATCCACTTATGAAAATGATCTGAGCATTTTTTAATTTTTTGTCAAGTGGGCCCAATGTGTGAGAAGATGATGAGTGGGACCAGCTCCAAATTATAATGGCCTAAACAATGTTAAAAGGCCTAGGCCCAGAAATAAATAAAAGGCTGAAATGGGCTTGGCCTGTGTAACTTACAGGAAAGATAATATAAAAAGGCTAAATTGTAGGGCTCGGCCCATATAGACACCGAATTGGACCGGGCTGAATCTTATCAACGACCTTTTCAATTGGTTGCAATTTTGCCACGTTAGATTGCCACGTTCGGTCCGACGTGGCCTAGGCAGACAGCCAGTGACCAAAAAAAAAGGTCATGGGTTCAATGACCTTTTGTTTTGGTCGTAAACGTCTACGACCTTATCCCGAAGAAGGTCGTTAATTTCAGTTTACGACCGCCAGCTTTTGACCTTCTGTTTTTGGTCACAAAAATGTCACAAACTAAAAACAATGATCATTCAGTGACCAATAGTCAAGGTCACAAGTTGGCATATTTCTTGTAGTGGTTCTAGCATGAATAATAAACATTTATCATGATATAAGGAAATATAAATAAGAACTTTATTATTGCCTCTAGGGTATATTTCCTTCAAACAGTGCATATCATGAGAGAAAAAGCATTATAATTACTCCAAAAGGCATTATTATGCATAAAAACATAATAAATAATAGTAAGAAAACATGATGCAAAATGGACGTATTAGGAGGGAAAACAATAATGGGACAGAGTGGACCCTGGTTTCAAGCTTTGCGCTCCAGTTCTGAAGAGAGCAGTAGGTAGACCAAGTAAGAGTCGAATCAGACCTCGCAGCAAAGCAATTGGACTTGGAGCGAGGATGCGTAAGTGCACAAGGTGTGGTGGGTCTGGTCATTTCGCTAAGTATTGTGATAACACAGTAGATCCAGCGTTCGGAGAGTGTTTTGATGAAGGCTTCGATGAAGATGTTGACGAGGTTGCAATAGATGAAGGCTTCAACTGATGATCCAAGTGTTTCGATGAAGGCTTCGATGAAAATGATGGTCAACAGCCGGTTGCAACAGATGAGGATTTTGACGAGGTTCCAAATGATGATGGTCAACAGCCGCATGATTTTGATGATGATCCAAAATATCCTCCAAATGATTATCCATGTGAGGCTCCAAATGATGATCCAAGTGAGAATCCAAATGGTGATCCAAGTGAGGCACAAAATGGTGACCAACCTTCGGTCGTTGTGAGTTCTGCTAGGTATGTAAATCTTGCCAATACTACTGTACATTTATAACTTGACATGATCTCATTATCATTTATGTTTTGTACAACTCTGGGGTAGGTTCCAATAAGACGCTCAAGGTACCAACAACCTAGAGGAGAAGAGAAGAAGCAATGAGCACAATGAGCACAAGGAGCACAAGGATCAAACAGAAGCCCCAATGCTATTTATGAAAATTTATGAAACATTATGAATAAGGTTGTATTTCTGTTGAATGATGTTGGACCTATGTTAGAACTATGTTTGAATGCTGTTGGAATGATGATGGTACATGTTTTGAGAAAGTCATGTAAAAAATTTGAACCAAACTTCAAATTGGACATGCTATTTGGATGTTGCAACTCTTTTGAAACTATAACGAACTTGTTTGTTCTAACTTGGTCATCAATCTGAGCCCTTTTGCGAAGAAAACTCACATTCATGAAAAATGTGCGTAAAAAGAGCTCCAAAGGTAGGGTAAACGGCATCATTTCTAAGCAAGGTTTTTTCGACCTTGTCTAAATCAGCCAAATAACTTTCCTACACATATATTCTATATGTACAGACTATGTGAGCAGGTTTTTCATTTTTTTTTGCTTTTTTTGTTATGCTCCTTTGAATCCTGGTCAAACCTAACTTTGACCAACATTTAAAAAAGTCTAAAACATGAAAAGCAAAAACTGACCATGGATCCATCTCAGTCACTCCAATGAAGCTTTGGTGAGCTTTTTGAAAATTTCATGTTCCAAACCCCAAAACTCTTCTCTTCACCTTCATTCATCAGATTTTGAGATATCACATGAGATACATGAAACCATGATATTTTTTCGTGTGAATGTATGTAGACCTTGTTTATCAACTTAAATCGGTAGTATATGACATAAGAAGACTATGTGCGCAGGGTTTTTTTAATTTATTATGCCCATTTCAATTCTGGTCAAACCTTACTTTGACCAGCAATTAAACAAGTTTAAAACTTGCAAATAAAAATAAGCATGAATCCTTCTTAGTCACTCCAAAATAAAGCTTTGATGAGGGTTTTTGACAATTTCATGTTCCAAACCCCAAACCACTTCTCTTCACTTCATACAAGATAGTTTGGGATACCCTTGAGATATCACATGAGATACATGAAATTTTTGTTTGAATGTATGTAGACCTTGTTTATCAACTTAATCGTTAGTATATGACATAAGAAGACTATGTGCGTAGGTTTTTCATTTTTCCTTTTTAATTTATTATGCTCATTTGAAATCCAGTCAGACCTATCATTGCCTGACTCCAAACCCCTCCGAAACCTCGCCGAATAGGGACCGTCCATCTAACCCTAGCGCTAAATAAGTACCATCGATCTAACTCTTTTAGAAGGAATCGGCGTGGAGGCGGAGGCAATCCGCGAGATGAAATCTGATTGGCTGTCCTCTTTTTTTCTCAACATGGATAGTGGGCACGCTGGATGTACCATTGGGCACCACGCGGTCTGGGCCTGTGAGCATTGTGAATGCCCCGTCTCAGCCTTTCCAGGCCTGCATGCATGGGAAGCAAGGCGACATGGGCATGCATGTGCGGGCGAGCGACGTGGCCATGCACCCCTTTGATTCAGATGTATGCGGTGATTCAGATGCACCACAGTCACTCAGAGGCACACACGCTCCGGGATACAAACCCCTGGATACACACGCCCCGTCGTTTCAGTGTAAAATGTAATGGATTCTCACACGCACGCGCCTGGATTCACACACGTACCGTTCATTCATTCGCAACCCTTCTCTCTTCCTCTCCCACTCACACGCCTATTTATATGCCTCTCCTCCTCTCCCACTCACCACCCAAGACATATCCATTGTCTCCACTTCAAACACACAGTCCATCCTCTCCGAGAACCCCAAGCACCAACTGAAGGTAAAACCCTACGTCTTGCTTTTGATTGTATTTATATGGGTATAGTACAGGGTACATATATCTACCACGTGATTGTTCTACTGAATATCAGTTGTTCTATTGACTAGCCTGACCTCAGTTTATATAATGCACCAGCGGCCTGGGGTTTAGAAGAGTCCTTGTCTTGGGCGCCAAGTCTTGTGGAGTCTTTCATGTATGCGGCATGGGCTGCCCGAAGTTGCCCATTAGTGAACCGCCATGGGGGTCCTCGGCCTGACCCAATAGGTCGGGACACGAGGTGGTGAGTACCCCCTAGTCCAGGACACCATCATTACCCTCTTGCTTAAGTAATGTCTTAGAGGAGGATAAGTACAAGAGTACCCCCCCCCCCCCTACTGCAATAGTCAGTATCCTTCAACAACTCTCATCTCTCAGGTGGTGGAGTATGTATGGTGGGCTCTCACTCACGAGTAATTCGACTGCCGGTGATGGTTTCTGTTGCACTTACCTTCCTGCTTAACTAATGTCATAGAAGAGGATCAGTACAACAGCAACCCACTACAACAACAGTGATGATCCTTCAACAACACTCATATCTCAGGTGGTGTAGTACATATGGTGGACTCTCAATCACGGGTATTGTGACTGTCGGTGATGGTCGCATGTCTAGTTCCCTTCCTGCTTTACCAATGTCTCATACGAGGAGAATTACAGTAACGCCTCCTACGACAATAGTCGGTACCACAAACTTAAGCATATAAGACAGTAAAGTAAAGTCACCAATCAGGTAATGATGCTGACACGAGACATGGAGATTAAATTAAGAGTTTATCAAATAAAACAGAAGAAAAAAATGGAGGCACTCTTCTATCACAAGCACTAATCAAGCTAATTAAAATTAATATTGAAATGTAAGTAAGTAAATGAATAGAAAACCCTCAACTAATCGAGCAAACTAAAAATTAATGTTGAAATATAAGAAAGAAAATGAAGAGAAAACTACCTATTAGTTAAGGTAACTTATTAATGTTGAAATGGAGGAACCAAAATGAAGACCAACCTACCAATTAATGAATTACAAACTAATCGATCTATATAACTAGTTACACAACCTAATAGAATGACTAATCAATCTACCAACTAATTGATTGACTGACTAATCAATTTACCTAACTAGGCACACTACCTAATCGACTGACTAATCAATCGACTAACTAATCGATCTATATAACTAGAAACAGTAATCACAACTCCTATAAACTATCACAGGTGTGTTAGTTTTGTCCTATAACTTCTAAACTGCAGTTTTGGGTGCTAAAACTATTGAAGGTGTGTCAGTTTAGTCCATAACTACGAGATTGCGGATTTTGGGTCCTAAAACTATTGGTGGTGTGTGATTTTAGTCCTATAACTTTGAAACTGCAGTGTTGTGTCCTAAATCTATGTATGTGTGTGCTACAACATACATGCCCATGACGTGCATGGCCATGAGCTGTAGGGCAGCCTCACTGAGAGGTTTGCCGCGGCCGCCGGGTGGACCATGAGCCAGTCAAGATATAGGACGATATGCCTATCCCTCGGTGTGGCAGTCGCGGAGACAGCGAGCCAACGGGGATGGAGGATGTCATCCCACTTCTCTCTCTCCCTCTCTCTGTCTCTCTCTCTCTCTCTCTCTCTCCCATGACATCGCCATTGCCCCGACACCCTTGACGTAGAGCTGATCGTGCAAGTTGTTGTTTGGGCATGACCATGGCCACATAGGGGGAACTGTCGCTGCTGCCAGATGACATGGAGGATTGCGTGAAAACCACGAAGCTGGTGCAAATGTCGACGAGAGTGACACAACCCAAGAAACAACCACATAAGGGTAGCAATTGGATGTTGTGTGACGTGTTGTTCTACTACTACGTGTTGTTCTACTTCCGGATAAGGCTGAGATGATCAGTCTACTCTCCTCGCTGGAGCTGAAGCCATCATGCCACTCATGGCCTCTGAACTGTCACCTTTGATCATTCTATGCATGGGAAAAGATGATGGCGTGCGAATCAGGCTAGACAACCCTCTAGTATATACTTTTCAGAAATTAACTCGGTTGGTTCATTGGATCGACGTGGCAATAATGCAAGTAGCTCCGACTGACACATCGGTGGGTCAATGTTGGCCATACAATCTTAGAACCTGAGATCAAACAAACCTATCTAGTTTTGGTACCCACAACTGTAGCTTCCAAGTTATAGGACTTAACTGACACACCTTAAATAGTTTTAGGACCTAAAACTGCAGTTTTGAAGTTATAGACTAAATTCACACACGTCCAATAGTTTTAGAACTTAGGATGCATTATACACTACAAACTAATTGGTGTATATAAACAGTACTAATAACTAAAAATAATTACCCCTTCCAAATTGTATACATATATGACCAAGGAGCTCACCGAGGCAGGAGCTCGAGCAGGCAGTGTCACAATGTCGGCAGGGGCGCGTAGGGGCATGGGGGCGGCAAGGGCGGGTAATGTGGCGTTAGCAGTGGCGCTGTTGACGTGGGGATGGCCATGCGGTTGCAGTAGAGCCACATTGGCGATGGTGGCATAGTGCGCGGGGACAGCGATGCGTTGGCAAGGGTGGGGAGCCAGGTCATCTGTCAGGGCGGGCAACGAGAGTGAGAGAGAGAGAGTCACCGGTGGTGAGAGAGAGCGCCTACCATATATATATATATATGTGTGTGTGTGTGTGTGTGTGTGTGTGTGTGTGTGTGTGTGTGTGTGTGTGTGTGCATGTGTGTGTGTGTGTGTGTGTGTAAGAGAGAGAGAGAGAGAGAGAGAGAGAGAGAGAGAGAGAAAGAGAGAGCTAGGTTGAATAGGATATTTGGAGCTCGGGGTGGAGCAGGGGAGGGCGTGGGAGCATGGGCGGCAGGCGGCTCCGGGCTCACGTGGGCCTGCGATGGGCCTAGCGGGCCGTGACCGCTAGGAGACTGGGCAGGGCACGTGGCGGCGAAGGGTTGGAGGAGGCGGCGGCCCAGGGTGGCGGCTGGCCCTAGGGGCGGCGCCAAGTGGCGCGGTGGAAGGTAGCCTTTACAGGATTTCGAGGAGAAAGGGAGGGAAGGTGGTGGCGGCTTGTGGGAATACGGTTAGGCTAGGTTTTTTCTGATATGGAAAGGATATGTGGTCTATATATAGAAAGGGGCTAGGGTTTTAGGGAGTTTGAGGATGTTTTCGGACCCTTCAATCGTGGTCCGACAGTTCCGGTCAGAGAGGGTAGCTAGGTTAGTGGGCTGGTTTAGTGAGCTGTGTGAGAGGGTTAGGCTGAGAGGAGAGAATAGGAGGGCAGCCCAGCACAGGTTTTCGAATACCAAAAATGTCTGATATTAATCCGGCTATAATGCCGCTTTATGTTTAATGGTTGGGCTATCAAACGGACTCCGAATGCGACGAAATTTGGCAGGAGATTTAACGACAACATAATACGACAACATAATAAGACTGCATGCTAACTTTCACCCCATTCCGAGAATTTGTTTATCTCACTTAGAAAATAATAGTTTGGAGGTCCCGCGGCAGCGTGCGAGTGTGTCTGGACCCAGAACGGCCAACGAAAGGGACGGGGAGACCCGGCAACGAACGGATGCATGTTTTGAAAAGTATGACGACACGAGGGCTGATGAAAGCGCATGATGCCATGATGAATGCAACAAACAAATGAAATACATGGCGACAATGAAATAAATGGAAGGCATCTAAAGCATGTGTCTCGGGGCGTCACAAAGTAGAGCTAATTAACAAGAAAAAAAATGCTTAGGTGATCTAATTATCTTCCAAGAGAGGTCTTGTTCCATCTGTGCCGGCCCACTTTTGCACACGACTTGAAGCTAGGGCGGCCTGCAATCATGGACAATGAAATCAACAAGGTGGAAAGCTCAACATTCTCGATATTAATAACAGTAAAATGACATACAGTATGCCTTAAATTATAAAAAGAAAGACAGAAGTCATATGTGGTTACTGAAGATTGGAAATGTTTTATGACATCTGTTTCTATATCCAGAGTTGTTAAATAGGTGCATAATGAGCAGTTAGCTATTATAAGGATGAGCAAATATTCTCCAGTTGGCTCTTTTAAAGCCGTGTAGATAAAGTTTTGACAAAAAATGGGTGAAAACTGGAAGGGCGATATGAATTTATACCTCTGCGTTCCAATCTGCTCTCCACACTATGAAGAGTAAGATCATTGTCTGAAGTGCAATCCCGCAAAGCATGCCAGCCCAAATGCCCTGTAATTAGAGCCAATGTGACAAAATCTTAAGTGATGTTGAAGAATGATACTACTATACATGTATTTTATTTTATTTTGCAATTTGCAGAAAGTTCAAATATCATAATAATGAATTACCCCAACTCCATAGTTTAACTTGTAGCCGAGAAGATAGCCCAAGGGCAATCCAAAAATATAGAAGCAGCCTAGGTTGATGTATGCAACAAGGCCTTGCCATCCTCCCCCAATAGCAACCCCTGAAGCATCATCATCAGATCATTGTGGTTATCAATTCTAGAGATGAGGTTGAGATGACATGAACAAAATAAAATTATCATGCTGTAAGTGTGAGAGGGAGAATGATATATACCTGAAAGAATCGGCTGCACACTGTTGATCACCATGGTCAAACCAAGCAGTCCGGCAATCTTGGAGACGGCGTGCTGGAGCTCCAAATCGCTAGTGAAGATGATGGAGAAGTTATTTCTGAACATCAACACGAGGGCCATGCATAGTATCCCAATGAGCAATGACTCGACGACGACAACGATGACAGCATACATAGCTGCCCTTGGACGGTTAGAGCCCAGCTCATTGGAGACTCGAACACTGAATACGTAAACATGTAATTAACAGTTCAGAATTTTTGCTGGACTAATAATTGTTTACTTATACCGTTCATATTTTGACCTGTATAAGTAAACAAGAATTTCCCTCAAAGTAATGGTTTACTTGGACAGGTGTTTCAATTAAGCTAGCTGACCTGATAGCAGCATTTAGGCCAATGAAGGTCATAAACTCCCACCCGTTTATATTCATGCTGGAAAAGCACAATTAGTAATTAGCTAGCAAGTATACGGAAGTATAGGAGTATCTTTGAGAACGTTTCCTTCCAAAGAGAGAGGTAATAAGTTACCAGATGCCAAGCGAGTCCACGGCAATCTGAGCATCCTGGAGGTGGCCGGTGAGGACGGTGATCATACCGAGGTACCAAACCTCAAGGCAGAGCATGACGGCGGACTCGAGCGAGAGCTTGACAAACGCCCACATGTCGCTGAACGCCGCCATGGACCAGCCCCTCCAGCCGTCCTTGCACCAGCCGATGATATAGGCCGCCTGGCCCAGCGCGATGGCCCAGAGCGTGAGGTCGTAGGCGGCGGCGGCGCCCCGGAAGCCCCACCCTAGGACGGTGACGAGAAGGTAGGTGAGCGCGACGTGGAAGCAGAGGCCCGTGACGCCGATCCAGGCGAGCACGAGGACCTTGCTCTGCGCCTGGAGGAACTTGGCGGTGGGGAAGTTGACGGCCAAGGAGAATGCGCCGGGGAGCATGTAGAGCGCGAAGCGTGCCGCCTCGCGCGCCACGACGGGGTCCTGGCCGATTGCGAGGAGGAGCGGCTCGGCCAAGACGTAGAAGGGCACCATGAGGAACGCGGCGACGATGAGGACGATCCACGAGCGCTGCAGGTAGACGCCGAGCATGGCCACCTGGCCGGCGCCGAACGCCTGCCCGCACAGCGTCTCCAGAGCGCTACCCATGCCAAGCTGCATGGTCATTGGCAATTGGCATCGGCAGTCAGTGAGCCTGGTGCTCATGAATTTTTTGTGAGCAACCGAGCAAGCATATAGTGCTGAGTACCAAGAATCCGAAGGAGCAGGTGAAGAAGACGGAGAGCCCGATGGAGGCGGCCGCGAGGGGCAGGTTGCCGAGGTGGCCGACGAAGATGGTGGTGACGGAGCCGAGGACGTACATGCTGACCGTGGCCACGACGATGGGCGTGCCGATGCCCCAGAGGCGCCTGGACTCCTCCCACACCATGACCGCAGCCTCCCGAAGGGTGCTTACCACCGCCGCGTCGTGGTCGCCGCCGAGACCCATCGCTCCCCTCCCTCGATCAGCAGGCTAGCTTGCGGGGTCAATGGTTTGGGTTGACACTCGGCTACAATCTCCGACAAGTAAAGGGCGACATTATTACTCCTAGTAGCGCGCGAGACGTGCGGACTTGGCACAAACTAAAGTACTCCTTAATTTGCATATGTGCGAGGACGTGCACCTGCATGCGTTTGTCGAGGGAGCTGGAGCAAATGTTACCCGATGCACCACTTTACAAGGCATAAATTTTTCAAGCAACAATGTATTGAATGAAGATGTGTTTCGTAGCTTCTAGCACACATTATCCTCTTCCAAATTTATTTCTTCCCAAACATCCTATGATTGTGCTTTTCTTTTGAGAAGAAACCTATCCATAGTGTCTGTATTTGGCAAATACAAATTACAAATGAGACATGAAGACTTGTATAGACAAATAAAATACACCCTAATTAGAAGTTATAACCCTAGAAATTCACCACGCGTTGCCCACACATATTGATTTATTACATTCGCTACAACTTTATGCATGATTGTTGTAGTTTGTAAAATAAGTTAGGATAAGCAAGACAAAGGGTCAACGGAGCTACCCTAATTGTGTAGACTTTGTCATCTTTGGACGCACGGAGACGAAGATTCAAGATTGGAAAGGTTGCGAAATTACCGAGCGCGGGACGGGGCGACGGCATGTGTGAGAGGGTCCAGGCTGCGTGGTCTACGGCGGCCGGCGGCCATCGCGCTGCCGCTGCCGCCTGTGTACGCGACGGGGATGCGTTTAGTATTATGGTAGGCTGGCTTCGTACGCCTGCGTCTACAAAAATCAATCATTAGATTGACTAGCAAAAGAGTCCGTGCGTTGCAACGGGACAGAAAACATAACACACACTCTTAACCCAACAACCATCACCCAAGACCACAATAGGTCCATCTCCTTTATTTTTGTGAGGCATCATATTTGTGTTGCCGCTTATCCTCTTTCTCACCCTCGCCGATGATGGCCTCGGTGTTCACACAAAACAAAAAAAACATGTTTGAATATGTTTAATCCTAAGGCGTCTCTCTCTCCCTCTCTCATCCCTCTCACTCCCTCCCTCCCTCTCTCTTTCTCTCTTTCTCTCTCGCTTTCTCTCACTCTCACGATGAGAAATCTGTTGTTTTCCCCTGCGACATTTTTCAGAGGTATGCATGTGTAGTTATCGATATTTTCTTTTCCCTATATTGTTATAGTGGGGTGTTTATTTGCAATTCGGGTCGCCGCTGGTACGAAAGAAAAATGATCTTACGCTATAAATTATAAGTTAGCTCCCAAAACGATATTTTAAAAATATTTAACAGGTAAAATTAACATCATATTTATATTCCACATATTTTTCTAATAAAATTTCATATATAATATGTTAAAATCGAAGTTACGGTTTAACAGATACGGATAATTTAGAAAATCATTTATTTGACTTAAATATATTTCAAAATAATATTTAAAATACTTAACAGGTGAAAATAATCTCATATTCATATTCTACATATTTTTCTAATCAAATTTCATATATAACATGTTCAAATCGGAGTTACGGTTTAAAAGATATGGATGATTTAAAAAAACATTGTTTGACTTAAATATGATCCGCGGATGAATTACCAAAAACATCAGGGGGGAGGTGTTCGAAAAATGTAAAATAACGGTTCGGGTGTGACTTAAATCCGGACTGTGGGTTGATTTCAACAAAACACAGGGACTTTTGTGTAAAATATGAAAAACTATTCGTTTTAACTTAAAACAGGACTGCGGGTTGAATTCTCTGAAATAGAGGGACTTTTCTGAAAAATGCCATGACGGACGAAAGAAACCCAATTTGCTTTATTATTAGGTAAAGATTAGTTTTAGAAGAATCGATTAGTTTTAGGGTGTTTTGACTTCGAACTCAATAGATCCAACCGGTTCCTCCGAAAAACCTAGTGCGAAAGGCGACTAGGGTTATGGTGGCCTCGCGGCCGCGCACGTTGATCCCTCGACGGGGCGCGACTGTGGTCGGGTAGAAGATGGCGACGTCGATTGATCCGACAAAGGGGAAGACGCCCATGTCGCCGAGGACGGCTAGGGCAAAGCTGGCAGAGGTGCTAGGGAAACTTGACATCACCGATGAGGAAGCAACGCCTCTTTTCTTGGACGATCTTGAGGAGGGAGAACAAGAGAAGTGGATGCTGGCGGGTAAGGTCCTTCATCGCAATGTGTTCCACATCCAAACAATCTCCAGTGTTCTTCGGCCGGCATGGGGCAACCCGAAAGGGCTAGCCTTCTGATCTGTTGGGCAAAACACCTTTGTGGCAGATTTTGCTACAAAGAGAGACCGCGATCGCGTGTGGGAAGGCTCGCCATGGCATGTCAGTAAGAATGTTGTGATCCTCTCTGAGTTCGAGGAGTGTATGCGACCTTCTGAATTGAGTTTTGACAAGCTGCAGTTGTGGGTGAGAGTCAAGAATCTTCCCTTTAATCTTCTTGATGATAAGTGGAGCGTTTCGATAGCGGGCCAGATTGACAAGAACGCTACGGCAGTTCAGTTTCATCATATGGCCGGTTTCCTCAGGGCTAGGGTTACTGTTGATGTGCATAAGCCCTTGAGGAGATGGATCCTGATAGAGTCTAAGAGGAGAAAGTGCACTGATCTGTACGATATCCTTTATGAGAACGTGCCTCACTTATGTTTCTCGTGCAGCAGATTGGGTCACTCGGATTGGTACTACCCTACTCCTGGAACTCGGGATGCTAGTGGTGATCTCCCTTTTGGAAGGGGGCTACATGCTCCAGAGGACCGGTAGCGGAATAGGTCGGGGGAAGGCTCGACAACAAGGGAGCGGGTAGGTTCTCAGAGTAAAAAAGCTTAAACTAAACAGTCGAGCACTACTGCCAAAGGAGGGACTGAGGTCACATCCCCACTGAAAGTGAACCATAGTTAGAACAAACAGAAAGGGGGACCTCAATGTCAGAAGCAGATTTACAAGAGAGTGGAAATGCCACTACTTATGAATTGTCCTCATACTGATGGAAGTAATGTTGATGGAAGGGTCGTGATGTAGGGTGGAACCCTAGTGGTCGATCTTTCACGTTTGGAGGGGAATCCTACCAAGAACACGAAGAACAATAGGAGGGAAGCGAAAGGAAAACACGAGAAAACACTCAACCAACAAGAATAAAGTCACACATGTGCTAGATCATCGAGACACAAAGACATACATGATCCACAATCAATAAGGGACAATACATAGGGTAACCGGTTCTTCTCTGAGAGGAGGTCTTGAATCTGCGAGGGGATCTCCCCATAAAGGGGTCTTGAATCCAGGTGGATCTTCTCCGAAGAAGTCGCGGTCTCTCACGAGGAGGATATCCGTATGGATGAGCAAAGCTCTATCTCAAATGAGCTAAACCAATGCTCCCTCTCCGGCTTGTACTTGCCACTCCGGAGTCGGTCCTCTTCTTCGCCATTGGCGTACTTGGTGGCTATTTCCATCATCCGACTCAGGGTCATATCTCCAGTTCGACCAAACTTCAGGCTCAACTCTCTGTTCTTGACACCATCCTTGAAGGCGCAGACCGCTTGATGTAATCTCTCAGAGTTTCACTCGACTTTTATATCCAAACCTGCAGCTCTGTCAGTCCGGTCGGTCGCTTGCAAGTTCCCTCGAACGTCCTGACGAACACTCGGGAAAGATCTTCCCAGGTGTAAATGCTGCTAGGAGCTAACTGATTCAACCATGCCCTGGCCGAACCCTCTAGCATAAGTGGCAAATGCTTCATGGCCACCTCATCATTACCGCCACCAATCTTAACAGGCACTCGGTAGTCTTCAAGCCAAGTTTCAGGCTTAGACTCTCCGGTGAACTTACTCACTCCAGTCGCCAACCTGAAGTTGGGGGGTATCACTGCAGCTCTGATGGCTCTGCTAAAGCATTCTGGACCTGAAACATGGACTCGGTTGCTTGTGGGCACATCTCTGTCAAGGCCACCTCTATGAGCTCTGTTCCGGTCGACCAAACCTTGCACGATGATGGATCTCGCATCAAAGCCTGGCTCTCTGGGGTCGACTGGAGCTCTCCGCCCAACGCTGAGCTGGCGTCTGTCATCTTGCTGCCGATGGGCGTTAGACCCACTTCTCAGGGGAGGAGTGGGCACTCGACGCCTGTCATCACGATCAAATCGATCATCATAGGGGTCCCGCTGGCCTTCACGTCCCGCGCGCCTCGGAGGCGACCTTGGACTTTGAGCCGATTGAACAGTATTCGCAGTGACGGATCGACTGTGAATCCTGTTGCATGACTGTGACACAACTGAATTCTGATCTCCTGCCGCCCGGAGCAAATCTCTGATCTGCATCAAGCCTCTTCCAGCCTCCGACTGAGAGGGCTGAATTGACTCCGCTATACGGGCTGCAGCTGCCAAATTCTGAATCGGGGCTCGATATACCTGAGTCGGTTGCGGAAAGAGCTGACGTCGGCTGGAGTCGGGTACTCGTTGACGCGCACGCTCGTCGAGTGCTCACTGGAGGTTCTCTAGTCGAGTGCGTTCAGCCAAAATTGGCCAAACGCGCCTCTTCCAGGGCACGAGCCTCAGGAGTTTCTCCTGCAATGGGAGTATGCAGGGCATCCATGTTCCGGCGGTGAAGTTCTTCCCTCTGCTGAGAAGTGAGTGGCTCGTGCTGATACTCTTCGTGGGCCTGAGCGGGGTCGCCCCCGTCGTCCATCCCGTCGTTGCGGGGGAAACCGGGAGGACTACGAGGCCCGTTAACCATCAGGACCTCCGCCGCCAGATCACTGCTATCGCACTCGGATGCAGTCTCTACGGAGCCAGTCGACAGGTCGAACATGCCGTAGAGAGATTCGTCGGGCTCAATTGCCGCGACTTGGGTGGAGGCCGATTAGCGAGCCACTGCGTGTCTCACCCGTCGCTGGAGCCTCGACCGACCGGAGCGCTTGCGCTGGCGGGAGACAGGGAGGGAGGACGGCACAGGAGTCGACCGGTATGGGGTCGACGGCTGCCGCAGCAGGACGCCGCGGACACACGCCCGAAAGTGCGTCGCCCCGCGGACGGGGAGCGCGTCGATGTCTAGTGGTGCCTCCTGGAGCCAAGCGGAGTCGTCGGTGATGAAAGCGAGCGCACCGAGACGGATCTCGCGGCCCTCGACCAGAGCTCCGCCGGAAACCATGATGAAGGCAATCGGACAAATTGCAACTTCTCCAAAAAGTCGCTAAGACACCTGCCCCATGGTGGGCGCCAATTGTCGTGGTTCTAAGTCTGACAGTAGAATGGGGGGTAGGTATGGAGAGGCAAGATCCTAGCTACGGAGTAGTTGTACACACGAGTGTTTAACGAGTTCAGGCCCTTCTCGGAGGAAGTAATAGCCCTACGTCTCAGAGCCCGGAGGCGGTCGACTGGTTTATGTGTATATGGGTTACAGGGGTGCCAACCCTTCTACCAGTGGAGGGGGTGGCTTATATAGAGGACGCCAGGACCCCAGCCAACCCACGTAGCGGAGGGTTAAAGTACATTAAGACTGGGCGTTACTGGTAACACCCTACATAAAGTGTCATCATGACCATTAAGACTACTTAATTACAGACCGTTTGGATACAGAGTAGATCCTAAACTCTTGGTGGTCGAGTGAGTCTTCATGGTCGAGTGTCTTCTAGCCGGTCGAGTGGAGTCCCTCTTGGTCGACTGGAAGGTAGCTTCGTCTAAGGATGTCGTTGGGTATGGTATCCTAGATAGGTCCATGACCCTACCCTAGGTACATAACATCATCAGTCACAACATATGAGACTTGCTATATGAAGAACATGGTGCTACTTTGAAGCACAAGTGTGGAAAAGAGATAGTAACATTGCCCCCTTTTTCTTTTTTTCTTTTTTCTTTCTTTTTCTTTTTTTATTTTTTTTAATTTTTTTCTTTGGTCTTTCCCTTTTTTTTCTTTGGCCTTTCTTTTTTTCTTCTTTGGCCTTTCTTCCTTTTTTAGGGACAATGCTCTAATAATGATGATCATCCGACTTCTGTATATTTACAACTCATGAATTACAACTCGGAACTACAACAAGATATGACTCTATATGAATGCCTCCAGCGGTGTACCGGGATGGGCAATTTATCAAGAGTGACATGTATGAAAATTTATGCATGGTGGCTTTGCCACAAATACGATGTCAACTACATGATCATGCAAGGAAATATGACAATAGTAATGCATGTCATGATGAAAAACGGAACGGTGGAAAGTTGCATGGCAATATATCTCGGAATGGCTATGGAAATGCCATAAATAGGTAGGTATGGTGGCTGTTTTGAGGAAGATATAAGGAGGTTTGTGTGTGATAGAGCGTATCGTATCACGGGGTTTGGATGCACCGGCGAAGTTTGCACCAACTCTCAAGGTGAGAAAGGGCAATGCACGGTACCGAAGAGGCTAGCAATGATGGAAAGATAAAAGTGCGCATAATCCTTGGACTCAACATTAGTCAAAAGAACTCATATACTTATTGCAAAAATCTACAAGTCATCAAAAAGCAAGCACTACGCACATGCTCCTAGAGGGATAGATTGGTAGGGAAAGACCATCGCTCATCCCCGACCACCACTCATAAGGATGCACAATCTAAGAACACCTCATGTTTCAAATTTGTTACACAACTTTAACCATACATGCATGCTACGGGTCTTTCGAACTTCAACACAAGCATTCTTTAAATTCATAATCACCCAACTAGCATGAATCTAATATCACTACCTCCATATCTCAAAACAATTATCAAGTATCTAATTGATCATAGCATCCAATTCACTTCCTATGATAGTTTTTATTATACCCACCTTGGATGCCTACCATTCTAGGACCAATTTTATAACCATAGCAAATACCATGATGTTCTAAGAGACTCTCAAAATAATATAGGTGAAGCATGAGAGATTAATGATTTCTTCAAAATTAAACCACCGCTATGCTCTAAAAGATATAATTAAAGCACTAGAGCAAAAATTATCTAGCTCAAAAGATATAAGTGAAGCACATAGAGTATTCTAATAAATTCCAATCAAGTGGGTTTCTCCCAAAAGGTGTGTACAGCAAGGATGATTGTGGTAAACTAAAAAGCAAAGACTAATATCATACAGAACGCTCCAAGCAAAACACATATCATGTGGCGAATAAAAATATATCTCCAAGTAAAGTTACCAATGAACGAAGACGAAAGAGGGGATGCCTTCCCGGGGCATCCCCAAGCTTAGGCTTTTGGCTATTCTTGAATATCTTGTGTTGCCATGGGCATCCCCAATTTAGGCTCTTGCCACTCCTTATTCCAAAGTCCATCAAATCTTTACCCAAAACTTGAAAACTTCACAACACAAAACTCAACAGGAAATCTCATAAGCTCTATTAGTGCAAGAAAGAAAAACCACCACATAAGGTACTGTAATGAACTCATTCTTTGTTTATATTAGGGTTAAACCTACTGTGTTCCAAGTTCTCTACGGTTCATACCCTTACATACTAGCCATAGATGCATCAAAATAAGCAAACAACACACGAAAGGCAAAATCTGTCAAAAACAGAACAGCCTGAAGCAATCTGTAACTTTCGGTTACTTCTGGAACTCCCAAAATCCTACCAAAATAGGCTGTCCGAACTGGCCCATTAGTGAACCGCCATGGGGGTCCTCTTCCCGACCCACTGGTCGGAAGACAACGTGGTGAGTACCCCCTAGTCCAGGACACCGTTAGTAGCCCCCTGAACCGGTGTTCAAGTTGGGGACGCTCCTCAGTTCTTCCGAAATGTTCTTCATCTTTTGTCATCGGTCTTGAAAACTGGTTCAACAAATCTTCCTATCTTCGATCTTGAGGATTGCCGAAGTGAATCTGAAGAGTTTACACGTCAGGTATCTGAGGAGCCCCTTTAAGTTCTGGCCTTTATAAATGCCTTGTTATTTTTTACGCCACACCTCGAGTTTGAATTTGTTCCCATGCTGCGGTGTCCTCATGCATCCGAGCTCCAACGCCGGACTGCATTCGAGATATCTTTTGAAGTCGAGCACCAACATCGGACTATAACCGAGCTCCAATGCCGGACTATATCTAAGCTCCAACCCTGGACTATCTCCGAGGTGTCATAGATCACCTTGGCTTGAAAAGATTTGAAGGAGGTTATCCGAGTTTAACACTGAAAAGTTCTCTATGGAATGAGCCATTCGAATATGAGCTTTATGCCGGACCACTTCCGAGCCCCAACAATGGTCACCGTTCGAGGTGTCATAAACTACCTCGGTCTTTTAAAAGATTGAATGAATTCAGCCGAGCTTTATGCCGTAAATGCCCTCTATGGAGCCAGCCACTGGCGCCCGAGCTTTATGCCGGACTGCTTCCAGGTGGTGCACCACCCCGACCGCGAGCTGATTTTTTGTGAACATTTTTCATTGGTGCAATTTATTCTATGCCGATATATATAGCTAGTATATGTATATCCAGTAGCCCTCAAAGTGTGTGTCGGTCTAAAACCCAAGATGCACCAGAAGGAAAACATAAAACTGCTGATCCTAGTAGCCCCTAAGACTCATGTCGATTTTCAAAATCGTCCTGAGGATCAACTCCTAGCTCGGCAGCATACGTAGGAATAGAAACACAGTGTAATATATTAGAAATAATGATCAGCCGACATGCCCCTAAGTGAGGGTTGTGAGAAGTCGCCGTGATATATTAGCTTCATGCCGGATAAGTCCCAGATGGTACTTATTGTTGTCCAAAGACACGCTTGCCCATAGTTCGGTCATGCCGAACACTGAGCACTTTGAATTCGCTGCATTGAATAAGCAATGCAGTAGCCCTCGAGCCACTAGTTGGGTGGCAACACTAGATCAGGGGATCGATGTGCCCCTTTAATATTTATAAATAATGAGTGCAAAGCCCAATAGCCCCCGAGCCTTTATGTGGGCACGGGTGGCCGAATTAAGAATCGATACCCGTTTGACAGAAAATTTTGTTGTGTTTAACACAAAGTTCTCAGAAAGAGAATAAATATCTAATAAAGGAGTTAGAGCTAACGAAAGCTGGGTGTGCCAAGGTCGGCCTCAAGGGGTTTAATAGATAGGAAATCAATGCCAATAAGGAATTATGAGAGCGTTATGTCAGCTGCTCGGTTGTCTCAAGGAGATTGTGCCATTGACTCTTTAAAAGGTTGGCTGCGACAAAACTGATTTTTTCTCATAATTTATGTGTGTAATGATTCTATGTACTCAAGGAATTTACATCATTAATGCTTGGATCCGCATTGTACAAAACATTCATTATAAACAAAGGTACACAGAGAGATATGTTATAAGATATCTTCTGGGAAAAATAGTTCCATTATAGGTTTCTTTTCCCAGGCTTTCATGTTGATTATGATCATGAAACCTCAACTCCGATCAATATAGGAGGAAAATATTGAGGATTTAGTTGTGGGGAAAGTTCCCGAACTCTGTGGTTTTTAATGGACCAAAATTTTCGCTTCCGTCATTGCCTACCAATTATATTGAATACAAATGTTGATGATATGTTTATTTTGACTCCATTGCGACCGATTATCAGTTGAAAGTGGCCCATCGTCGGCTTCTACCCCTTTGTAGATACTATGCAGGGTGTTTCCGCAATAACAAGACAACCCTTAGCTGACGTCTCGGTACTCGGAGGCGGTTGTGTTAGAGGAAACGATGCAATCAGATATGTGGGCTTTAGAACTTTCACTTGGTCATAAGAGCTTAAAGTTGGGAGGCCAGCTACTAGTCCCTGGTTAGTGTTCAGCGACAGCCGAGGTCAAGCCGTAAACACTTCGGCCAATGTTATGAACGGGCCGTCATTTCACATAGTCATCAGATCACTGACCAGTTTATGCTTATTGTGACAGTCAGTTTCGGCTTTCTCCACTGAGGTGCTTAACCATGCGAGCTGGAAGCACAATCGCAGTGGTTCTCCTTTTGCACACCTAGCCAAAAAAAGCAGAACGTAGGAGCCAAGCATAGGAGTCGGGCAACCCAACTATTGACCAAAGACACAATTCGGAACTGATGCATATATAGAAATATCCGAGAATGTTTTTGTAGAATCTCTAAAGGTGTCCGGCATTGCACTATGAGACTTATGTTGGAAACACACTAATAGTTTAAAAGTGCCAGAGGCTCGAAAAGGCAAAAACTTATGTAAAAGCTTGACGTCCGGACTAAACCGAGATTTTGGTGCAAATCCGGAAATTGTTTTTTTTTAAATTGTGCTTCTGTCGTGCTTTAACATGACACATCTCATCTCAAGACTTCAAGCGGGTCAGCCTACGGCTTCAAGATCCTTATCCCAAAGGCGGAGTGCTTCTCCGAGGCTAGTATAGCGAACTAAACTCGAGCGTCTTTAGAGAGAAGTTAGGCTATCCGGCTATTGACCATACACTCGAGTCAAAAAAGGAGCAGTAGAAAAAGACTTTGCAACGACCAAGAAGAAAACACATTATTATAGAATGGCTCGTGTAAATTTTATGAGCCCCCTGTTAACATGGGTAAGGGGAGTTTCTTCTAACAAACAACGTATGTGAGCATGGTCAAACCGAACACAAGTTAAAAATTTAAAACTTTGAGCATGAAAGTGATTTAGTTGGTTAATGTGTTCGACCTTGATGACACAGACCGAGCTTGATGAGGGAAAAGTTTCATTCCCCCAAGCCGGTCCCGAGGTGGCGGAGTGAAGAGCTCAGCACTCCGAAGTGGTGACATAGCACGACCAATGCATGTCGATAGAGTGACACCAAAGTCCCCGGTGTGGGTTAATGAAGTGCTGACGAAGCCCCCCGTCCAGTCGAGGTGATGTGGTATGTCAGTACGCCGAGGTGACAACACTGCCCGACCCGAATCATTTGCCTGTGCACAAAAAATAGTGCAAACCGGAGATAATAGTAATAATAATAAATTAAAAAAATTGTTGCATAATAATTAATTTATCCAAAGTGAGTAATAAAAGAAATATGGCACATGCGCTGAACACTCGATGAGGTACAGCTCTCTCGGCGATGCCGAAGTCCCAGAGGCAACCGAACACACCGGTATGGCAACACGACCAACAAGGTGATCACGCGAGCCGATTTATGCTGATTGGGACGACTGAGGGAGTCCTGGATTAGGGGATATCCGGACAGCCGGACTATATACTTTCGCCAGACTATTGGACTATGAAGATACAAGGTTGAAGACTTCGTCCCGTGTCCAGATGGGACTCTCCTTTGCGTGGAAGGAAAGCTTGGCGATACGGATGTTAGATCTCCTTCTCGGTAACCGACTCTGTGTAACCCTAGCCCCCTCCGGTGTCTATATAGACCCGAGGGTTTTGTCCGTTGGACAAGAACAACAATCATAATCATAGGCTAGCTTCTAGGGTTAGCCTGTACGATCTCGTGGTAGATCAACTCTTGTAATACTCATATCATCAAGATCAATCAAGCAGGAAGTAGGGTATTACCTCCATCGAGAGGGCCCGAAGCTGGGTAAACATCGTGTCCCCAGCCTCCTGTTACCATTAGCCTTAGACGCACAGTTCGGGACCCCCTACCCGAGATCCGCCGGTTTTGACACCGACATTGGTGATTTATTGAGAGTTCCTCTGTGTCGTCGCTGCAAGGCTTGATGGCTCCTTCAATCATCAGTAATAATATGGTCCATGGTGATACTTTTCTCCCCAGACAGATCTTCGTATTCGACGGCTTCGCACTACGTGCCAATTCGCTTGGCCATCTGGAGCAGATCGATAGCTACTCCCCTGGTTGTCGGGTCAGGTTCGGAAACCTAAAGTACACGGCCGACATCTGCGGAGACTTGATCTTCGACGGATTCGGGCCCACGTCAGGAGCATCGAACGATCACGATGTGCATAACTTAGATCTGTCGTCGGACAGTATTCGGGATATCGCACCTACTACGGCTCTGAACTTCGGTCTGGAGCAGATCGTGCCGTCCGAGGACGGGTGCATGGACCCCGCCATGGAGGCCGCACACTCATCGGCATTGGAGCCAAACACAGATTCCACCCCTAAGGAAACCCGTGCCACTGGACCCCCGGACATGTCTCCGTCCGTAGGTTTCGGACCGCGTGCATCCGTGCCCATCGAATTTGATCAGGCTCCGATCATGGAGTTCACCGCCGCGGATATCTTTCAGCACTCGCCCTTCGGTGACATGCTAAATTCATTAAGGTCTCTCTCTTTATCAGGAGACTCTTGGCCGAACTATGTCCGGCTCGAGTGGGACACGGACGACAAAGAAATTCACTGCCCACCCACCACGCACTTAATAGACACTGTCGATGACTTAACCGACATGGTCGACTTTGACTCCAATGACATCGACGGTATGGACGTCAATGCAGGGGACGATCTGGAACCACCGCCCATGGGGCGCTGGACTGCCACCTCATCATACGATATATACATGGTGGACACGCCTAAGGAGGACAACAACGACAAAAAGGATGCAACGGAGGATAAACCCCCCGGGCAAAAGCCAAAGCGACGGTGCAGGCGCCGCTCTAAGTCCAGCCACAGTAACAATAGCGACAACAACACAAGAAAAATGGACACCCGGTCGACTCCAAGGGCAACAATTACCATATGGACCCAGCGATTGAGCAGGATGAGCCAGGTCACGACGAACATAGCCCAGAGCAGACGCCCGACCACGGTGATCCCGGGGGTAGAAACCATCAACCTGTCTCCGGAGAGGAGGACAGTCCGGACGATGATGCATTCATCATTCCGGAAAAAACATTTGGAACAAGAAAACCTCCATAGAAGGCTTATGGCCACCGCAAGGAGCCTAAAGAAGCAGATGCAAAGGCTTAAGGACGCGCAGGATACGCTGAACCGCAGATGGAACAAAGTGCTAGACACTGAAGAAAAATATGGCGACGATCGCCACACAAAGAGCTACCCAAAACACAAGCTGCTACCCAAATTCGATGACTAGGCCATAGAGCCCATTCCGCCGAAGAATAATACGGTCGATCAGCCAGACCGAGCGCCTCGTGGACACGATAGAGCAGCTACTAACACCATACACAAGCCCGCACACGATTTACGTGAGCACCTGGACAAAAAGGCTGGTGCGACCAGGTCCATCTATGGATCCAGAGGACGAGTTCCGGCGCAAGATCATGGCCACAAAAATGATCATACTGATCGAATACCAGTTCGGAATCAACCCTGAACACAACAACCGTCAATAGTATGCCACGACATGTCCAGATACAGAGGGGTTGCACACCCCCTGTGCTTCACCGAAGAGGTGCTGGATCACGAATTTCCACAGGGGCTCAAAACCGTGAATATAGAGGCATACGACGGCACGACCAACCCTGGGGTCTGGATTGAGGATTTTATCCTTCACATCCACATGCCTCGTGGAGATGACCTCCACGCCATTAAATACCGGCCCCTCAAGTTGAAAGGACCAGCGCGGCATTGGTTGAAAAGCCTCCCCGAAAACTCAATTGGAAGTTGCGAGTAACTTGAGGACGCTTTCAGGGCAAATTTTCAAGGGACCTACGTCTAACCTCCGGGTGCGGACGATTTTAGTCACACAATACAACAACCCGGAGAGTCAGCCGATAAGCTTTGGAACAGATTTCTCACTAAGAAGAATCAAATTGTTGATTGTCCGGATGCCGAAGCCGTAGCGGCCTTCAAGCACAGTATGCGGGACGAATGGCTTGCCAGACACACCGGCCAAGAAAAATCAAGGACAATGGCGGACCTAACAAGCCTTATGACCCGCTTTTGCGCGGGTGAGGATAGCTGGTTGGCCCGTAGAGGCACCAGCGACCCAGGCACATCCGAAATTAGGGATGGCACTGGGTAGCCATGACGCAATAAAAACAAGCGTCAAAGCAATGAAGGAGTCCGGACAACACGACGGTCAAGACCGTATTCAGGGGCTCTCAACCCGGTCAATGGAAGAAGCCATTTAAAGGTAGCAAAGATGGACCATCCAGCCTGAACAAGGTCCTGGACAGATTATGTCAAATTCATGGCACCCCCGACAAACCAGCGAACCACACTCACAGAGAATGCTGGGTCTTCAAGCAGTTTGGCAAGCTAAATGCCGAACACAAGGGACGGGAGACACCAAGTGAAGACAAGGATGAGCCTCGCCAGCCGAACACTGGGGGACAGAAAAAATTCCCACCAGAAGTCAAAATAGTAAACATGATCTACGCGACTCACATACCAAAGAGAAGGCGCAAACGTGCACCCAGAGACGTATACACTGTAGAGCCCGTCGCCCCCAAATTCAACCCCTGGTCGGCCTGTCCGATCACCTTTGATCGTAGGGATCATCCGACTAGTATCCGACACGGAGGATCGGCTGCCTTGGTGCTTGACCCAATAATCAACGGATACCATCTTACTCGAGTCCTTATGGATGGCGGCAGTAGTCTCAATCTGATATATCAAGACATTGTCCGCAAGATGGGGATAGACCGTCAAGAATAAGCCAAAGTAACACTACCTTTAAAGGAGTAATACCAGGCGTTGAGGCCCGCTGCACGGGCTCCCTCGTATTAGAGGTTACATTCGGTTCTCACGACAACTTTAGAAGTGAATAATTACTCTTTGACATCGCTCCCTTCCGAAGCGGCTATCACGCACTGCTCGGAAGAACAGCCTTCACTCGCTTTAACGCAGTACCGCACTACGCCTACCTAAAACTCAAGATGCTCGGTCCACGTGGCGTCATCACAGTTACTGGCAACACAGAGCGTTCCTTACGTGCGGAAGAATACGTTTCGGCTCTAGCAGCCGTACACTAAGCGGCCCCTCCTCCCAGAATAGATGATCGGTCGTCAAGGCCACGGACACGGTTAGACGAGTCCGGTGCACCAAAGATGGTAACAGCCCAGACAAACCTGAGCCGGGGTCCATAGATATTCCCCCACAGGTGGTGCTAGGGGCTACAAATATGTAACAAAGCCCACAGTTAGGCTTGACTTTATTAATATAACAATATATTGCATTTTCATTATTCATTGAGAACAACCGACTTCTCGCACGATTGCACTGGACTATTTTCCATGAGTTTTCCCTTTTTACAGACACCAATCGTGCGACACCCTTCCAGGACTCGGCACAAAGGAGACAAAAGGTGCAGACGTGCAGCAGGGCCCCGCTCAAAGGTTTCTCTTTAGATTAAGCCCATGTGTAAACCTTCTTTACTGTCTCTTGTTGCTTGACATCCCATGGGTATTTAATACACCCACAATGGATACTGGCGTTATTCGCATTTTGCCACGGCAGATTAATGCATGTACCTGGAAATACAGGGTTCGTTATCGAGGGCGTTACTCAGCCCAGTATATGTTATAAAATCCGAATACCTTCGGGAGTGTTCGGCGTCGCGAGTTTGGCATTATATGCATCAGCTTCGAATCATGTCTTTGGTCAAATGTTGGGTTTTCCCGGCTCATGGGTTTGCTGCCTTATGTTCCGTTCTATCGGCTAAGGTAGCCAAATGAGAACTACTGCGATTGTGCCCTGGTTATTCCGGATGAGCACCTCAGTAGAGAAAGCCGAAAACTGATTGTCATGATACAGCGAGAGGCTGGTCAACCACTCGAGGACTCATCGGAATCTTCGGGATTCCTCCGCATTAACGAAGGACCATTTCCCGGTCATGTACATACGCGCCCGTATCCAAATGCACGCGGAAGTACCAGGGGCTACATAGTAGCCCCACCGTCAAAATCCTATGGCTAAGTGAAAGTGCTAAAGCTATATAGTCTAGTTGCCTAGTTCGATGTGCGATCACCTCCTTAATGGACCAAGACGTTGGATCAAGTGTGATTACGCACATTTTCGCGAACACCCCCGCACTATATGCGTGGGGGCTGAAGCCAACGATTGCTAACTTTCAGGTTATACAAATACATAAACGTCCGCATAGGAGGCACTACAATACTTTCGAGCAAAAGTATAAACATAGCCTTTATAATTAAAATAGAATTGTTTTTACAATTGAAAGACTCGTCACTCGAACATGACACTCTTCGAGCACTGAGCCTCTATTAGACGGGCGCCTTCCATGACTTGTTCAAAATAGTGCTCGGCCGGGTCCTGGCTTCCTACCGGACTCTGGGTTGCAATGCCGGTGGTCTCCATATCTGCCCAATATGTCTTCACATGGGCAAGAGCCATCCGTGCACCCTCTATGCACGCCGACTTCTTCACGACATCGATCCGCGACACAGCGCCAAGGAATTGTTGCACTAAGCCAAAATAACTGTCCGGCCTTGGTCCCTTTGGCCAAAGATGTTCTATGATAGACCTCATTGCAAGACCGGACAATCTATGGAGCTCGGCCCAAGCGGCCATCCTTTCATTGAACGATAGCGGACGCATCGGAACACTGAACTGCGACCAGAACAGCCTCTCCACACCCTGATCTTTCTGATCCTTGAAGAACTTGGTCACATCAGCAGTACTTTTTGCTAGGTCCGCATATGTGTCCGCAGCACTCCGTAACTGATCCAGAGGAGCATATTTTGGATCTCCGAACTTCATCCGTAACAAATAGGGGCTTCCAGCCGCGAGGTCTCTAGCTTGTCGAAGCTCCTCCCGCACATCTCTGACTTCAGAGCGTGTCTCCTTGGCTGCATCCAAGGCCTTCTTTAGGTCAGCTGCCTTTGCTTGGCTCTCCTTCTCAAGAAATTTATATCGGCTGGCGGCATCTTTCAGCTCCACGGCCATCTCGGCTATTTTTTCCATGCTCCGACGATGAGCAGCCTGTTTGGCTCTCAACTCCTCGGCCGCCTTCAGAGCAACTGCATTACTTATCCTGGCTTGCTCCTTGGCTAGGGAAAGTTCCGCCCTCAGGGCCTCCACGGCAGCAGCTCCATCTGCAGCCACAGCATATTATAAATATTAGCATCATGCTCCTCTTACTATTTGCTAGCAATGACAAAAGAACACATACCATGTGACTCGTCAAGCCGCTTGTTCGCAAGAGCAATGTCGGCATCCGCCACATCAAGCTGTCCCCTCAGTTCGGCGAATTCAGCAGTCCGGTCAACCGTCGGACCCTTAGCCATCTGCACATAATACAGTGCGATCATTACTTGGGACTGTGATCCTCCGTTTGCCACCTATGGCTGGCAACCAGAGTCTTAGGGGCTACTATCTATGCGGAGCACACCTAGCATGTGCGGTGCGACCGAAAAATTACGTATTTAGTTGCGTACCTCAAAGCCTTTGAGAAGGATCGTAAAATCTTCATTCAACCCGCTTTTGGCGGATGAAATCTTCTCAAACACCATACCCATTAAAGTACGGTGGTCCTTGAGAGAGCGGCTCGCTCTAGAAGTCCCGTCAGTGTATCCGCCTGAGTGCCGGACAGCCCCGGACTCTTCCTATTACCCTCCTTGGGAGCCGAACCCTCCGGACTTGGGGTCACCGAAGCATTGACTTCTGGCCTTGATGGATCAGGAATCATCCGTGATGACACCTCAGGGTCGCCCGCCCCGTGGGCCGGGGAGACAGGTGGAGTTTCACTCTCCATCATCTCCGGTAGAAGATCCCCCAAAGACGAACTCTATTGAGAAGAGCTACTAGCCGGACTGCAAGATAGATCCTGGTTATTGCTCCCGAAGGAAAAAGCAGTATATATTTATACCTTTAATTTACTTACAACTCGGTGGAGGGCTGGCCCGTTTGCGGGCGTTGCGCGGTGAGGACGCCCTCTGGGGCAGGGCCCTTGAATAAGTTTTCTTCCCTTGCTTGGGCACCTCCGCTTCCAGGTCTTCGGAGGCGCCCTTTTTCCTCCTGCGGGGGGAGGGAACCTTAGATTCGCCTCCCCGATTATCCTCCTCTTTTGGAGACATTAATTCCCCCGGTTTGGATGTACAATGTATGAAGCTCGTTCTCAGCTTCTTTGCTCCTCCCTTCATCTTTTCCTGATGGCACTTGATTGGGTGCGTGTTTCAGCATCCGAGTTAGTGCCGGGTTCGGCAAGCCTTTGGGAAGAGGGGCCGGACACCTGATCCTCTCCGCCTTCTTTAGCCAATCCTGGCCGCGGACAGTTTTCAGAATAAAGTTATGATAAACATGAACAGAGTGTTCGATTGCAAAATTACTTATTGGGTATCTGGACGATTGCAGTTCAAACCCACATCCTCGATGGTGTCCGGACACCTCACGCGAGATCCGAAGAATAACTTATACATCCCTTCGAGCGTCATGCCGAAGAAGTGCTGAATAGTCCACAGTCCTTCTGGGTTGAACTCCCGCATCCGGAGAGGTCGACGTTTGCATGGCAGGACTCGACGGACTAGCATTACCTGAATTACTTTGATGAGGCTGATATCCCCCTCAAGAAGCCCCTGAGTGTGGCTCTGCAGTGTCGTTATGTCACTGGCAGGTCCCTAGGACCTCATTCAGCCCGAGTGCACTAGACACCATTGCATTCATAAAAATGAGACTGTCGTCCGCAAAGAGTACGTGGTTTACCCAAGGCGATTGATAGCTAACTTGGATTCCTCTGTCAATGTTGACACCTCCATAAAAAATCAACAAGGAAGTGAAACCTTCTGCGCAGAGAAGGAACAAATAAGGTGAAACGGGGTCCCCTTGACAAAAACCTCTTGAGGGTGTAAAATATGGCCACCACTACCCACTCGCAGGGTCCGTAAATCTGACAGAAGTGACACACTTCATAATCAATCATATGGCCACCACTACCCACTGGCAGGGTCCGTAAATCTGGCAGGCTAGGAAAAACGGTTCGAATATATAATGACCTGGCCGCAGCATGAGGACACGCTGTGAAAAATTGTCAGCAGATTTAATTTATGAAGTATTGTGCTCTCTACGGTGGTATGTGGAAATTATGTTGCAGAGCTGGACACAATTTAAGTGTTCGAAATTTACTTTGGAGTATTCGAAGATGGAACCCGCCTTGCAATGCCGAAGATAATCTGCACGTCGGACTCATCGTCATTGAAGCCTGGTTCAGGGGCTACTGAGGGAGTCCTGGATTAGGGGGTATCCGGACAACCGGACTATATACTTTGGCCAGACTGTTAGACTATGAAGATACAAGATTGAAGACTTCGTCCCGTGTTCGGATGGGACTCTCCTTTGCATGGAAGGCAAGCTTGGCGATTCAGATGTTAGATCTCCTCCTATGTAACCGACTCTGTGTAACCCTAGCCCCCTTCCGGTGTCTATATAAACCGGAGGGTTTAGTCCGTAGGACAAGAACAACAATCATAATCATAGGCTAGCTTCTAGGGTTAGCCTCTATGATCTCGTGGTAGATCAACTGTTGTAATACTCATATCATCAAGATCAATCAAGCAGGAAGTAGGGTATTACCTCCATCGAGAGGGCCCGAACCTGGGTAAACATCGTGTCCCCAGCCTCCTGTTACCATTAGCCTTAGACGCTCAGTTCGGGACCCCCTACCCGAGATCCGCCGGTTTTGACACCGACAACGACGGCGTCGGCTTGCTGAAGACACCACGTGATGCAGTTGAAGTCCATTATTTGCACATCTAAAATAGTGCAGGCCAACAATAATAATATAAAAATATGAAAATCCTTGCGTAATTAATTTACGCAGAATTTATTTAAAGATATGTGGCCTGCCGCCGAAGTCAATGTCAATGAAGGGCGTCGTCATGATGCGGTAAAGGCATGGCAAAGCCTGAATTCACAGGTCGGTCCGAGTTCTAGATGCGGCGTTTGCCGAGTTATGTACGGAAACTGACCAAACCACCATGCGACTGTCGTTAATGCCGCCAAACAAGCAAAAATTGCTAAGATTAATAGCACCTGATTTATTTGTTGTACCAGTCCGAAGAAAAGTGACTCCCAAAATTGGGACTCGATCCGCATACCCATTGCCTAATGGGCGGTGAAGCGACGGCATGGCGATGCTGATAAGGTTGGCTCGCCCCCGATCGGCTGACGACGCCGAAGTCTCCGGAGTATGTTGATAAAGGGATGGCAAAGCCCCCGGTCCAGACAAGGTGACGGAGCAGGTTTGTAAGGAGACATTGCAGCTGCCATGTCAGCCGAGGTGTGAAATAGTTCGGCGTGATGGACATTGGCTCGAAGAAGCAACGGTATGGCCATGCCGATGCAGGTCGTAACTCATAACATGGTCAATGCCGGTTTGATGAAGGGACCGTGCGGCGAAGCCGGTGTGGCCGCTCCGTGTAATCCATGGGCAGCGATGTTGGTGATGATTCATCCTTCGTGATGCTGAACTCTTGTTCGGCTTGCCGAGATGATGATCAGAAGAAGTTGAGCTTGGCTCAACAAAGCGACGACGTGTCTAGCGCAGGTCGGCAACCGTGGAGAAACGTTGTCGGGCTAGTTTGACACCGGCGCAATGGTGAAGTTCATATTGGAAAAGACTTTAAAATTAGTGGGACGCATTTGGGAACAAAACACAATACCCCATACAAAACTTCTTTCAAAAATGATGGCCTAAATCCCGTTCATAAAAAAGATGAACTTGGGTCGGATTCGTTCTCGCGCAGAAAACAAATCTGTAAAGTGATGCAGTAATCAAAAGGTTCCCGGAGATTGGATGGTCGGATTGAGCTGAAATTTTGAGGGGCGGTATATAGGAATTGCATAGCTGATCAAAGGTTGGGTCTTCCAAAGGACGTCCGAGCTAGATGCTGGACACCACTCTCCAAACGCGTCCAAATTCCCATCCAGATCCGATGGGGCTCTGGTACATCGGAGACCGGCGGAGATTGCTCCATCAGAATGCGACGATATTTTACTATGTTGTTGTAGACTCAATTCCGCACAATTCCACCGAAGGAATCGTCAAAGCGATGCTCCAAGAGGAGGTGGTAGAGGATACAAGTTCGTTGTTCTGAAAAACAGCACGATCGCCCGAGGGCAATGCTGACGTCGAGCCCCCGAGCTCCATGGATGATTCCTCCATGATCTTGATAGAGGTCGGAGTTGATGTTGGTGAAGGCCCTCATCCGAACATGATGATTAGAGGTAGGGCACAGTCCTCGGTCAAGCCAAGGTGATCAGTCGAGGCGGCGACGAAGACGCCGACATGGCAGTTGATCTGCATGCGAGCCATTGATCCTGTTTGCCGATCAAACAGCAGAACTCTCAGTGAAAGCACCATTGTTGGTGTCAAAACTGGCAGATCTCGGGGTAGGGGATCCCGAGCTAGGGATTTAGGATCGATGGTAACCGGGATGATGAACACTGTGTTTTACCCAGGTTTGGGCCCTCTCTATGGAGGTAAAACCCTACATCCCGCTCTTGTTTATATCAATGGAGTATTAAGTACAAAGTTGATCTACCTCGAGATCATATGTTGTGGTCTAAAACCTAAGGGTATGAGGAATAATGTCATGGTCAATATCGACTAGCCTGGCCTTGGCTTATATAATGTACCAGAGGCCTAGGATAACAAGAGTCCTAGTCGTATACGCCGGTGGAGAGGAGTCCTTGTCTTGATCACCAAGTCTTGTGGAATCTTCCTCATATATGTCATCAGTTGTCCGAACTGGCCCATTAGTGAACCGCCGTGGGGGGTCCTCGGCCCGACCCACTGGTCCGGAGACGACGTGGTGAGTACCCCCTAGTCCAGGACACCATCACCCGTTCGGTCGGACGGGGTCCGAGCAATGAGGAAAGAAGTATTCTCAATCAACTCCGCGAGGCACTCCGACAAGAGGAGATCTGGCTGCGACAATGATACAGATATTTGTATCTTCGAGAACAGGATCGGAATACGGGCTACTTCCACGCCCAAGCTGTCCAGCGACAATGTATGAACATGATTGAGTTGCTTGAAAGGGCAGACTGGCGTATATGTAAAACGCCGGAGGAGAATCATGAAGAAGTCCAAGAGTTTTACCAAGCTTTATATACCACTCAGGGGTTTCGGCCGATGGATGATCTTCTCAATTATGTTCCTTCCATGGTGACTGACCAGATGAATTACCGACTAGATATGCTATACAGGGGCGACGAAGTCAGGACGACGATGTTCATGATGGCTCCGTCAAAAGCACCGGGGGTGGACGGCTTCATGGCGGGGTTTTTTCAGCGATACTGGTCTCTGCTGAAAGATGGTATAGTCTCGGCCGTCTTGGATTTTTTGAATGGGGGAGTCCTACCCGAGGAGATGAATGACACGTCTATCACCTTGATACCAAAGGTACGACAACTGCATCGAATCTCTTAGTATCGACCCATATGCTTATGTTCTGTGTTGTACAAGATTGCTTCAAAATGCATTACCAATAGAATGAGGGAATTTATGGGTGAGATCATAAGCGAAGAGCAAAGCGCGTTTTTTCCTAGGCTCCTGATCACAGAGAATGTGCTCATTGCGTATGAAAGTGTTCATGCAATGAGAAGAAGAAAAAGAGGGAAGAACAGTGCTTGTGCAGTCAAACTCGACATGATGAAAGCATACGACCGAGTAGAATGGGATTGGGATTCAGTTCACAGTTTGTTTGATTGATTATGAAGTGTGTCACTTCTGTCAGATTTACGGTCCCTGTGATTGGGATTCAGTTCACAGTGTGTTTGATTGATTATGAAGTGTGTCACTTCTGTCAGATTTACGGACCCTGCGAGTGGGTAGTGGTGGCCATATTTTACACCCTCAAGAAGTTTTTGTCAAGGGGACCCCGTTTCACCTTATTTGTTCCTTCTCTGCGCAGAAGGTTTCACTTCCTTGTTGATTTTTTATGGAGGTGTCAACATTGACAGAGGAATCCAAGTTAGCTATCAATCGCCTTGGGTAAACCACGTACTCTTTGCGGACGACAGTCTCATTTTTATGAATGCAATGGTGTCTAGTGCACACGGGCTGAATGAGGTTCTACAAATCTATGGTGACTGCTCCGGTCAGTGTGTTAATAGAGACAAGAGCTCGGTCTACTTCAGTCCTAACACGGCCGAACCAGTGCACCAGATGTTGAAGGCAGTTTTGAACATCTCGGCTGAAGCTTTCAATGAACGCTATCTGGGACACCCAACTGTTGTTGGATGTAGTACTAGTGGAACTTTTGAAAATCAAGGAGAGAGGATTAGAAGCAAACTACAAGGAGGAATGGAACTGTTGTTAGAGGTCAGGTTGAAGGCCATGGCCCAAGCAATACCAACAAACTCCATGAGTTGCTTCAAGCTCACCAAGAAGGTCTACAAAGGGTTTTCTTCAACAATGGCTAGATATTGGTGGAGTAGCTCAGCTCAATCAATCGTAGATCACTACACTGGATTGACTGGCCTTCACTTGCTAAATCTAAGGTTGCTGGAGGGGTGGGGTTTCATAATTTTGAATTATTTAATTTAGCTTGGCTCGGGAAGCATGGCTGGAATCTGCTTACGAACCCGGAGTCCCTCTGTGCTCGCGTGGTCAAGGGCAAGTACTTTCCGCAAAGTGACTTCATGGCGGCAACTGTCCCAAAGTGTGCCTCGGCGACATGGCGGGTGATCTACGCGGGAAGACAAGCACTGCGAGCCGACCTAGTAAAGTGAATTGGAGATGGCACTTCGGTGTCCATTTGGCATAATAGTTGGGTCACGAGGCTAATCTCCCTGCGGCCGACCACTCACATAGGCAACCCATATCATTACTAGTGTGTCTGAATTGATCGACGGAGACTGCGGTCTATGGAATGTTGATATGGTGAGACACCATTTTATCGCTCCCGAAGCTGATGCTATTATCAATATCCCGCCGAGGGCTGGAGGAGGAGATGATTTGTGGGCATGGACAGCAGAAAAGTCGGGTATCTACACTATGAAATCAGCGTACCGCTCTCTCCTGACTTTGAACGAGCATTATGCTCTAAAGGAAGGGACGGTCACGGAATCTTCAAAGAAACAGAAACAATTGTGGGCAAGGCTTTGGAAGCTCAAAGTTGTGCCAAAGGTGCGAGTGTTTTCATGGCGAGTGCTAAGGGGAATTCTTCCTACTCAGTGCACTTTAAAACATAGACGCATAGCTGATTTCGCAAGGTGTAAAGTCTGCCTTGATGCAGACGAGGACATATATCATGCATTGATTAAATGCACTCATGCTAAGCTCTTCTAGAAGGACGCGCGGGAATCCTTATCTGTCAAGCTCCTGGAACTCCATACAGAAACTTGATCAAGAGATGTCTTGTGTGACCCTAGGTTTGATGATGTGGATGAAGCAAAAATTATCACTGTCATGTGGGCGATTTGGACTTCCAGGAATAATATAACACATAATAGGGAGAGCTTGGCTCTGTTTTGCTCTATGAAGATGATCAGAGATACCTTGTCATTGCTAGAACTACCTCAACAACATGCAAGGATCCTACCGGGTCATGGTTGGAGTCTTGGACACCTCCTGAAGATGACTGTATTAAAATCAATACCGATGCTGGAATCTCTACGGTGGCAAGGCTGTGCGGACTGGGAGGTGTCGTCAGATGTTGTTACGCTTTCTTGAGAACCTGGTGTAAACCTGTCCAGGGCACCACTGATCCACTTGTAGCGGAGGCTCTTGCTCTCTGTGAGGGTGTGGTGTTTGGTCAGCTATGAGGCTTTGTGCGAGTGGAGATGGAGACCGACAGCTTGTTGGTTGTGAATCTTTGGAACTCGCGCCGTTCTTCGCGCTCGCTATTAGCGCCTGTGTTACTTGATATTGAGGGACTAGCTGCTTCTTTGTCCTTTTTTTATTATTCGTCATGTAAAGTGACATGCCAATATCCCCGTCCATCTGTGTGTAAAACATGCTTGCACGTCGGAGGTGATGGAGTGCTGGATGAACAGTCCTCCGGGCTTGCTGATCACCAGTCTTCTGGCTAACAATGCCGGAGCGCTTCCGTTTGAATAAAGCCCTCAATTCCCCGCAAAAAAAGAGAATCGATTGGTTTTTCTTTACCTAATAACAAAGCAAATTGGGTTTCTTTCGTCCGTTATGGCATTTTTCAGAAAAGTCACTCTATTTCAGAGAATTCAACCCGCAGTCCTGTTTTAATTTAAAACGAATAGTTTTTTTCATATTTTACACAAAAGTCCGTGTGTTTTGTTGAAATCAACCTGCAGTCCGGATTTAAGTCACACCCGAACCGTTATTTTGAATTTTTCAAAAATCCCCCTGATGTTTTAGGTAATTATTCCGCGGATCATATTTAAGTCAAACAATGTTTTTTTAAATCATCCATATCTTTTAAACCGTAACTCCGATTTGAACATGTGATATATGAAATTTGATTAGAAAAATATGTAGAATATGAATATGAGATTATTTTTACCTATTACGTATATTTAAATATTATTTTGGAATATATTTAAGTCAAATAAATGGTTTTCTAAATTATCCGCATCTTTTAAACCGTAACTTTGATTTTAACATATTATATATGAAATCTTATTAGAAAAAATATGTGGAATCTAAATATGATGTTAGTTTTACCTGTTAAATATTTTTAAAATATCGTTTTGGGAGCAAACTTATAATTTATAGCGTAAGATCCGTTTTCGTTTCGTACCGGCGGCGACCCAGATTGCAAATAAACACCCCACTATAACAATATAGGGAAAAGAAAATATCGATAAGTACACATGCATACCTCTGAAAAATGTCGCAGGGGAAAACAACAAATTTCTCATCGCGAGAGTGAGAGAAAGCGAGAGAGAGAGAGAGAGGGAGGGAGGGAGAGGGAGGAGAGAGGGAGAGAGAGGCGCCTTAGGATTAAACATATTCAAACACGTTTTTTTTGTTTTGTGCGAACACCTAGGCCATCGCCGGCGAGGGTGAGAAGGAGGATAAGGGGCAACACAAATATGATGCCTCGCAAAAATAAAGGGGATGGATCTATTGTGGTCTTGGGTGATGGTTTGTTGGGTTAAGAGTGTGTGTTATGTTATCTCTCCCGTTGCAACGCACGGGCTCTTTTGCTAGTTTATACTAAAAACTGGATCGATTAGGCAAGCCAACCGTCGTGCTTGTGCGTGCGTACGTGAATACAGGTGTGTTCTGCTGTCGTGCGTGTGCGCGTATGTGAGGATCGATCAAGCTAACTGTCATGGGCCACCCTGGGTTTTTTTTTTGAGAAAAGGGCCACCCTGGTTAGTCAAGCGAATTGTCGTGAGGATTGATTAGGCGTTCTGCTGGGTTGGGCCGGTGCGGAGGTGCGGGCCAAAAAGGGTTGACCCGATGCTTCGCACAATACCCCCGCACCGGCCCAACACGGCTCTTCAGCTACCCTGATGGGAATATCCTATTTGCCGCGCTTTGCGTCAAACTGCCGGCGCTTCGCTCAGCGAGCGACCGAGCAGCGACGCGATGGGCCGGCCCAGTTAGGGAGACCTGCACGTACAACCACAGCAACCAGCCAGCCGGTTTTGGGAACCTTCCCTGAACCGGTTTGTTGGTTCTTTTTCGGGTTTTCTGTTTTTTTTTTCTGTTTCTGTTTCTTTACTTTTTTCGTTCTGTTTCGTTTTTATTCTTTTTTCCTTTTTACTTTTCAAGGTTATTTTATCTTTAAACAGGTTCATATTCATAATCAGTTCTTCATTTTGAAAAATATGAAAAAAAATTGAATTTACGAATTTGGAAATTTTGAACATTTTTCAAAACAAGAACACCTTTTCAAAAATTGTTCGTATATTCGAAAAATGTTTTCATTTTTTTAAAACTGTTTGGCAATATTGAAAAAGGTTATTTTTTCGTATTTCGTTCATGCATTCAAAAATTGTTCGTGTTTCCAAATTTTGTTCTAGAAATTCAAATATATACGTCATTTTAAAAAGTTTCCTGTTTGGAAATTTTCTTCACAAATTCAAAAATTGTTCATGTTTTGAAAATTTATTCGAAAATTCAAAAAATGTTTGTGTTTTATTTTTTGTTCAAAAATTCAAAAATGTTCATGATTTGTTTGCATATTCAAAAAATTTGTTTAGGATTTTCAGAATTGTTCTCGATTTTGAAATTTCGTCTAAAAATCAGAATATGTTCGTGATTTGAAAATTTTGTTCACTAATTTGGAAAGTGTTCATATTTACACAAAAGTTCGAAAATTAATGGTTTTAAATTTTTTCCAAAAAACAGTATTTTATTTCAAAAAAAGTTCGCATTTCCAAAATTTGTTCACAAATTCTGAAAATATTCGCATGATTACATTTTGTTCACAAATTGGAATATGTTTGGGAATTTCAAAATATATTCCTGTTTACAAATTAAAAAAATATTTTCCTTATAATTTTTTTCGAATATTCACAAAATATTCATGTTTCAAAATTGTTTGTTCGGAATTTCATGAATTGTTCCATTTTTTGAGATATTTGGTCAAAAATTCAAAAAAAGTTTGCGGTTTCAATTTTTTTTCAGAATTTCATAGTTTGTTCACGTATTTGAAAAAATATTCCTGTTGTTGAAAATGTGTTCAGAAATTCATAAAATGCTTGCACATTTTCAACATATACACTTTCAAGAAGAAGCACACTTTTTTCAAATCACCTTCACAAATTTTCTTCTTGCTTTTTGAACAAATTTTCGAAATCTGTTTGAAAATTCAAATTTTGTTCACATTTCCTCAAAAATTCTTTTACTGTTTTCCAAATGTGTTCAGTTTAAAAAATTCTATATGCTACACTACACGTACAGAAAATAACATTCAAGGGGGAATAACTGTTTTCGGAAAATGTGAGTTTCCTAAATCGAATTCACGGATTTGAAAAGTAGTGTAGTTTCTAAAAATATCCCCGTTCTGAAAAAGTGTTTAAGTTCGAAATTTAAAAAAAATCAGATTCGCAGCTAGCTGTTTGTCCTTATATATTGGCGCTGTTATATCAACCAGCAACCACGTCGGCTCACATGGGTAACAACGCTAGCATATGCATATGTGCAGGAGAACTTGTTGCCTATCATTTTCATTAAGGCTTCTTTCAATGCATTGATGCTCAGATAGGATCCTAAGCGATACTCCAGTGCAAGTAGTCGTCGCTAGGTGATCTACGGACCTAGATGTATTTTTACTTCTGGTGTTATTTATACTACCTTGATAGTTGATGAATAGATCGAAAGCTATTCTTGTCAAAAAAAATAAAATCTTTGTACAACTTGTTGCCTATCGGTTTCATTAAGGCATCTTTTAATGCATTGATGCTTAGATAAGATCCTAAGCCATAAGAGAAATAGTTATAGAAAGGCGCTGAAAAACAAGAGCAGACTCTGTTCCGTTCAGAACGTGAAAATACCACCCGCGAACCAGTGACGGTGTCAGGTTGAAGCGTCAAACTGTGTAAAAATAATGTAGCTATGCCTATAGCCAACGAAGTGTTAGCTAGTCAACTCTCAGGCCAAGGCATTGGTTGCCTGGGGCTGGCTCCGCCACTGACAGGAACCAGAATCGGAGTGAGCCTTTGCAAACCAAATCGACATAGAAACAGGAACCAGAAATTCTTAATATACTAAACCTGACTAGGTTTCTCTTACCCTTTTTTTTTACTTTTTCTTATTAGTAAAATTAGCACCAATGGGTGGGTGACACGTGCTTTAGTGGGGGATCTGGTCGTGTAGCATCTGTGTGCAGGTAGCGATTCTATATTGGATTTGCTCTAGAGTTTGGTATTGATTGAGCGTGCCGGAGCGGGGTGTTTCCATTGGACTGCATGCGTGCACTGCATGCGGCAGGGCATGTTTTCATTGGAGTGCGTCCTGCATTGCATGCATGCGCCGGCGTGTTTCCGTTGGAGTGCATGCGTGCACTGCATGCGATTTTGATTTTGGCGGTTTCAGTTGGATCTGGATGCCGCTATGTTGACTGCCGCTTTGTTTATTTCATCTGTCGCATGTGTACACCTGCGTGTCATCGCGGGAGCTCGGCCCGGCCTTCTGGCGTGCTTCGTCATTGTGGTGGGAGTGTGCCACGTGTGTGGTTGCTTTCAATTTGATTACCATCTAGAGCACGTGAGCCTTGGTCTCAGTCGTCTGTTTCGTCTGTTCTGGTTGCTTCGCGGGGCATGCTTGGATCCAAGGGACTATTTTTAGTCTGACTAAAACTAGTCTTTTTTATAGGCTAAAGTTCCAATCACCCTGACTAAAGAAAGGCTAGAACTAGTCTTGAGACTAAAAAATTTTAGTCAGGGGAACCCTACTAAAATGTGGATTAGTTCTCTCTCTCCTCATTTAACTCCTCTCCTTTAACACATGCGAGTTCTGGATTGGAGAGTTTGGAGGATAATAAATGTTCATTAACTCGATTTTAGTCTATTTAGTATTTGTATCCAAGCATGGGTGAAGCTAGCAAGTTTTAGTCCCACTACTTTTAGACATGGGACTAAAACGTATCCAAGCACCCTCTGAGTTATATCAGCATGCACGCATGTTCCGAGAATCAAGGCGGTGCTGTCGTTCCCGTAATTTCCGGACGCCGCTCTTCTTGGCTGTTCTGATCGCCGATGGTTCTGGTGGCCTGCGTTCCTATAAATAAGGGTTCGGGCTTCGTTCCCAGCCAGCGTGCTGCTAGCCTTGTGTTTTGCTCACTAGTAGAAAAAGGGTTAAATGTGAGACACATTAGTCCCGGTTTGTAACAGAACCGGCACTAATGTGTCCATTAGTGTCGGTTCCAACGGCTAGGCGGGAGGAGCTCTTTAGTACCGGTTCATGGAGAACCTTTAGCACCGTTTCGTGCCACGAACCGGTACTAAAGAAAGTGGTGGCAGGATGTTGTCAGAGTGGGGCCCTTCCAGCACCTTTAGTACCGGTTCGTGGCACGAACCGGTACTAAAGGTCGTCCTATATAAACCCTTCGTCCACCCGCACTCTGTTCTTCCCCCATTCCCCTCTCCCTCTCCTCTGTTCTTCCCTTCTTCCTCTCGAGTTCATCACAAAATTTGCCCCAAATTTGTCGAGATTTGCAGGCCCCCATCCATTCAAATGATCACCAAGGTTAGCAACTTTGTCCTTTCATCTCTCATTGCTAGATTAGCTCTTGCATTGGTTTATATAGTGATTAATTGTGGGTTTTAGTAATTTGGGAGGAATTATATGTGGTAGTATTTGATTTACATGCAATTTGAGGCCAAAAGAACACTTAGTTTGCATATGTAGGTGTGTTTTACTTAGTGCCTTCTAAATCTCCATCGTAACCACCGTCAATCGCCCGCACCGTCCCGTCGCCGGCACCACCTTGTGGTGAGCCTATTGTTCATGAAATTTTATATAAAAAATTGATGTTTGTGTGATTTGGATATATAGTTACTCGTATAATTATCTTACCCGTACGTTGTTTGTTATACATAGTGCCATGGTTTTGATATCCGTCCCCGTCGGCCCTCGTCCTTGTTATGATTCGGATGTGGTATATTCTCTTTTAAAACTATTTATTGCATTTCGTGTTTATGGCAAATTATGCGCCCATCAAGTTGACATAGATATTTTTATCTAGGAGGTATGTGAACCGGAAATTCCAACTGACCCTATTGTCGAGAGGTTAAATTTAGTTGAAAGAGAAAACGAGTACTTGAAAGAAAAATTGAAAAGAATTGAGGGGGAGAAGATGGAATTGGAGTTGCATGTTGCCGATGTCGTCGATGATCACAAGATCAAGATGGAGAAAATGTGCTTGAAGATTAGAAATATTAGAAAATATGCCATTGATAGTGAGGCTTGGTATCATTATGCTGTTGGATCAATTGTTACCTTAGTTGCGATATTGATCGCATTTGTTGTTGCATTTAAATGCTTTAGCTAGAGAGTTATTTGTTTGTTGCATTTAAGTGTTGTATGAACTTTATGTATGAACTTGTATTAATTTGGTCTATTCGGTGTTGTGTAATGAAGATGAGCCGGCAATGGATGTACGATGACCGATGCTCTCCCCAGTCCGTTGAGGGTGTGCATACTTTTCTGCTTGCGGATGAGGCAAACAAGCGGGCGGATGGTTTTATGCCTTGTCCATGTGCTGGCTGTAAGAATGGTCGCAATTACGTCAAGAACCATTCACGTCCACCTGTTTGAGTCCGGTTTCATGCCCCACTATAATGTTTGGAGCAAGCACGGAGAAAGAGGGGTTATGATGGAAGAGAATGAAGAAGAAGAGGACGACGACAGCTATCTTGGCCATGGGTTCCCTGAATACGATGATACAACAATGGGGGAAGAAGCTGAGCCGGTAATGCGGGAAGAAGCTGAGTCGGCAATGCGGGAAGAAGCTGAGTCGGCAATGCGGGAAGAAGCTGAAGAAGAGGCATCAGAAGAGCCCGTTGATGATCTAGGTCGGGCCATAGCCGATGCAAAGAGAAACTGCGCAAGTGATTTGGAGAAGAAGAAGTTGCAGCGCATGTTAGAGGATCACAAAAAGTTGTTGTACCCGAATTGCGTAGGTGACAAGAAAAAGCTAGGCACCACACTGGAATTGCTGCAATGGAAGGCAGAGAATGGTGTATATGACAAGGGATTTGGAAAGTTGCTGGTAATGATAAAGGATATGCTTCCAAAGGACAACGAATTGCCCGAGAGTACGTACGAAGCAAAGAAGGCTGTCTGCCCTCTAGGGTTAGAGGTGCAGAAGATACATGCATGCCCTAATGATTGCATCTTCTACCGCGGTGAGTACGAGGATTTGAATGCTTGCCCGGTATGTGGTGCATTGCACTATAAGATCAGCCGCGATGACCCTGGTGATGTCGAGGGCGAGCGCCCCAGGAAGAAGATTCCTGCCAAGGTGATGTGGTATTCTCCTATAATACCATGGTTGAAACGTTTGTTCCAAAACAAAGAGCATGCCAAGGCGATGCGATGGCACAGAGAAGACCGTAAGAAAGACGGAAAGTTGAGAGTACCGGCTGACGGGTCGCAGTGGAGAAAAATCGAAAGAAAGTACGAGAAGGAGTTTGCAGATGACGCAAGGAGCGTATGGTTTGGTCTAAGCGCAGATGGCATTAATCCTTTTGGGGAGCAGAGCAGCAACCATAGCACCGGGCCTGCGACTCTATGTTTGTATAACCTTCCTCCTTGGTTGTGCATGAAGCGGAAGTTCATTATGATGCTAGTGCTCATCCAAGGCCCTAAGCAACCCGGCAACGACATTGATGTGTACCTAAGGCCATTAGTTGAAGAACTCTTACAACTGTGGAATGGAACAGGTGTACGTGCGTGGGATGAGCACATGGGGGAAGAATTTGACCTAAAGGCGTTGCTGTTCGTGACCATCAATGATTGGCCTGCTCTCAGTAACCTTTCAGGACAGACAAACAAGGGATACTGCGAATGCACACACTGTTTGGATGATACAGACAGTATATATTTGAATAGTTGTAAGAAGAATGTGTACCTGGGACATCGTCGATTTCTTCCGAGCAGGCATCCCGTAAGAAAGAAAGGCAAGCATTTCAAAGGTGAGACGGATCACCGGACGAAGCCTCGCCACCGTACTGGTGCTGATGTACATGATATGGTCAAGGATTTGAAGGTGATATTTTGAAAGGGTCCTGGCGGACAACCTGTTCCGAAGGACGCTGACGGACGCGCACCCATGTGGAAGAAGAAATCTATATTTTGGGACCTACCATATTGGAAAGACCTAGAGGTCCGCTCCGCAATCGACGTGATGCATGTGACAAAGAATCTTTGCGTGACCCTGCTTGGCTTCTTGGGCGTGTATGGAAAGACAAAAGATACACCTGAGGCACGGGAGGACCAGCAACGTATGCACGGAGAAGACGTCATACATCAGGGTCATGCAAGCTACGCTCTTACCAAAGAAGAGAAGGAAATTTTCTTTGAATGCCCGCTCAGTATTAAGGTACCGTCTGGCTTCTCGTCGAATATAAAGGGAATAATAAAGATGGCAGAGAAAAAGTTCCAGAACCTAAAGTGTCATGACTGCCACGTGATTATGACGCAACTGCTTCCGGTTGCATTGAGGGGGCTTCTACCGGAAAACGTTCGATTAGCCATTGTGAAGCTATGTGCATTTCTCAATGCAATCTCTCAGAAGGTAATCGATCCAGAAATCATACCAAGGTTACAGAATGATTTGGTGCAATGTCTTGTCAGTTTCGAGTTGGTGTTCCCACCATCCTTCTTCCACATCATGACGCACGTCCTAGTTCACCTATGCGAAGAGATTAACATTTTGGGTCCTGTATTTCTACACAATATGTTCCCCTTTGAGAGGTTCATGGGAGTCTTAAAGAAATATGTTCATAACCGTGCTAGGCCAGAAGGAAGCATCTCCAAGGGCCATCAAAATGAGGAGGTCATTGAGTTTTGTATTGACTTTATTCCTGACCTTAAGCCGATTGGTGTTCCTGAATCGCGGCATAAGGGCAGACTGGATGGAAAAGGCACGCTAGGAGGGGAACAAATAATATGTATGGACGAACATTCTCTCACTGAAGCACACTACACAGTTCTACAGAATTCCACCTTAGTGGCTCAGTATATGGATGAACACAAGAATTTGCTACGCTACAAACACCCGGAGCGGTCTGATGACTGGATTAAATGTGAACAAACCTGGACTTTCGCCAGCTGGTTGCAGACACGTACCATGCATGACACCTCTATTGAAGATGACCTGTACTTGTTGTCCCAGTTACCATCTTTGAATATAATGACTTTCAAAGGGTACAAGATAAATGGTAATACATTTTACACGATCGCCCAAGATAAGAAGAGCACCAACCAAAATAGTGGTGTCCGCTTTGATGAAGAAACCAAGACGGGAAAGGAAACATATTATGTTTATATACAGGACATATGGGAACTTGACTATCGACATGGTTTAAAGGTCCCTTTGTTTCGGTGCAAATGGGTCAATATGACACGAGGCAGGGTAACGGAAGACCCGCAGTACAGAATGACAACAGTGGATCTCAACAATCTTGCGTATGCAGACGAACCATTCGTCCTAGCCAATGATGTGGCACAGGTTTTCTATGTGAAGGACATGTCTACCAAGCCAAGAAAAAGAAAAGATAAGGAAGCGAATGCATCGTACGACGAGCCAAAGCGGCACATAGTTCTTTCTGGGAAGAGAAACATCGTGGGAGTGGATGACAAGACAGACAAGTCAGAAGATTATGAAAAGTTTGATAAAATTGCTCCATTCACAGTGAATATTGACCCGAGCATCCCGTTAAATGATGAAGATTTTCCATGGTTACGGCGCAAAGGGACACACGCGAAGAAAAAGTTTCACACCCAAAGATCTGGGATGTGATCGGCTTCACTATCATCACTTTCTTCTGTGTTTCACACCGAGAGGGGAATCTCTGTAATAGTTAGGGTAGTTATGTGTTTTGGCATTTGAAACGCGAAGAAATTTTATGTGCAAACAAATTCTTTCATGCCTTTATTGATTTTTAAAGTTAAGTTATTCACAAACTAGTGATTCACACTAATTTCAAATAATTCAAATTTTAAACTATTCAAATTTGAAAACTACGGGCACTAACAGAAAGTTTGTAATTTTTTGTACCTAAAGCAAAAATATTCACAAAGAAACTCTAAATACACAAAAAAAACACAAAAAAAAATAAAGCAAAAAAAATAAAAAAAGCCCGCCTACTAGGCCAGAGCGGCCTGCATACGACTAGAAACCCAACCTGTTGTTGGGCCAGGATGCAGGCCCGCAAAGGCCAAGTGGACCCACAGGGCAGCAAAGAACACGTAGGCCCAGTAGGCCTGCTTTGGAGAGGAGCTCGAGAGAGCGACCCCACGGGGGTTTATAAACCTGCGGTCGCCCCTCAGCTAGCGAGGTGGGACTAAACTTGTCGCACCGCACCTGCGCCAGCGCACCCCCTTTAGTACCGGGTCGTGGCACAAACCGGTACTAAAGGGGGGGCCTTTAGTACCGGTTTGTGCCACCACCCGGTACTAAAGGGGGTCGCTTCCCGCCGCTTGGGCTGGCCAAAACTGGCCTTTAGTACCGGTTGGTGGCACAAACCGGTACTAAAGGCTTCTCCTATATAAACAACACTTACGAAAATTTCAGTTTCTCATCTGGCTTCTTCTCCTCTGCACCGTCGCCCGCCGCCCCCGTACTAAAGGCCTCGTCGCCGCCCCGTCCCCGTCGTCGCCGCCCCGTCGTCCCCGTCATCACCGCCGCCCCGTCCCGGCCCGTCCCGCGTCGTCCCAGTCCTCGTCGTCGGCGCCGCCCTGTACGTCCCCGTCGTCGTCGCCGCCCCGGCTCGTCCGTCCCCGTCCCCGTCGTCACCGCCCTGTCCCTGTCCCCGTCGTCGTCATCCCCGTCGTCGCCGCGCCCGTCGCCGTCCCCGTCGCCGCGCGCCCGGCCCCCGTCGCCGCCCCCCGTCGTCCCTCGCCTCGCCGGTGAGCGCGCGCACACACACACATACATTTTTGTTTTTTAGTTATACAAATAGTTAGAATTTTTTTTGTTTTTTAGAAATTGTTAGAAATTTTTCTGTTTTTCAGAAATAGTTAGAAATGTTAGAATAGTTAGAAATGTTAGAATTGTTAGAATAGTTAGAAATGTTAGAATTGTTAGAAAATTTTCTATTATTTAGTTATAGAAATAGTTATAAAAAAGTTAGAATTGTTAGAAAGTTTTCTGTTTTTTAGTTATAGAAATAGTTATAAAAATGTTAGTTATATATATAGAAATGTTATAATTTTTTTCTGTTTTTTAGTTATAGAAATATTAGAAATGTTATAGAAATGTTAGTTATATATAGCATTGTTAGAAATGTTATAGAAATGTTAGTTATATATAGCATTGTTAGAAATGTTATACAAATGTTAGTTATATAGAAATGTTAGAAATTTTAGTTATCAAAATCCAATCATAAAAAAATGTTACTTTTTGCGGGCATATAGCTAGTATTTGTTCTCGATGTTGACACGTCCGCGACGATGTCCGACTGACCCGCATCCTCGCCGTTGACACGTCCGCGACGATGTCCGGCTGACCCATGTCCGGGACTGGGCTCCGCTGGGCTGGCACTGGGAGGTGCTGCCTGGAGGGGCGCGCCGCTTGATGAGGAACCTGGCCTCGGGTCCCGTCGTCGACCCTGATCTCGTTTGGTGGCGTTCGCGTGGGCCAGTTTCGGCGCGGAGGGAGCAGGCCCAGCCGGAGGTGGTACGTCGCCGTGTCAGGGAGGAGGACGAGCACGTCCATCGCTACATGGTTGCGTTAGAGGGCGGCATGTTCTCCAATACCTGGCAGTTTCTTCAGGGATCTCACTTCAGCTATGATCCTGTGAGGGTTCCTTCTCTTTGGGTGTCCACCGCCCGCGCTGCAGGAACCGCGAGTGTCCTAGATTCTTCTGTAGTATTCGATCTTTATTAGCTACCTAGCCAGTGATGTATTCGATATTATATCTATTATTCGAGACGATGTATTCGAGATTATATCTATTATTCGAGACGATATATTCGAGATTATATCTATTATTCAAGACGATGTTTTCGAGATTATATCTATTATTCGAGACGATGTATTCGAGATTATATCTATTATTCGAGACGATGTAATTTGAATACTAAATTGTTTTATATTTCTTTTAGATTAGTTAAATAAAAGCTATGGCAGACAATACCGGCAGAGAGGGAGAACAGGCCATGTTCGATATGATACGGCATCCTCACGGGCCAGATGATGATCAGAATGAAGAAGATTATGACGGCTCCGAATTTCTAAACAACACCGGAAAGGGTGATATGATATTCGATCGCGACGACCAAATTGATGAAGTCATGAACTATGATTATGATGATGACGAAGAAAATGTTGATCTTGAAACAACAAAAACCGGCGAGGTATATATATTTATATAAGCAGGCATCTGGTGATCATCACATGTTTTAAATGACTTGAAGATATATTAACGAATCGATCTTTGTTCTTTCAGCCATCCGGATCGAGCAAATCTTCAGGCAAAAGGACGAAACGAGGCCCGAACAAAAAGTTGAAGGAGGGCGTAAAGTACAATATCGAGGCAATCAGACCTAATGGCGAACCATTAGCGCCTAAGAAGACTGCGGACAAGTTCGTTCGTCAGTGCGGAGTTGTTGTGAAGGACCAACTCCCGATCTCCCTTCAAGAATGGAGAGAGCCAGCAAAACACAAAAGACAAAAAGACAAAAAGGACGCTGCTCCACGTCCAGATGTTACTTTTGTCGACAAAAGACAAAAAGATCTGCTTTGGGATACTCTCATGGAACATTTCATCCTACCAGATCATTTCACAGAAGCAGATGTGCAGAAAGTCAAGGACGCTGCTCTTAGGAAGATGGCGGTTGCATTCAAGAACCACAAGAATCGTGAATGGGACAAGTACGTCAAGGGAGGAAGGAAGACTCCAGTATTCGAGGGAACACTAGAGAACCAACATACTCATTGGGACGGTCGAGAAATTCAAGGATTCAAAATTAGCTAAGGAACGGTCGAGAATAAACAAGAAGAATGCGAAAAAAAGGATAAGTTCCATAAGCTGGGGCCAGGTGGCTATGCGGTGGCTATGCCTAAGTGGGATAAGTCTGAGAAAGAGACGGAGGATGCAGGTGTCACTCCGGTTACTAAGAGCTGGCCCCCCAGGTGCAGGACTTGGTTCTATGCGCATGGGGGGCAGTTGGACCCAAAGACAGGCAATGTTTCGATGAGGGCAAGTCTGAAGGGAGCCGATGATGCGATACTTGTTGCAATAGAAGAGGCACGATCGGGGGTGTTCCAGCCCAACAGAGAGAACGATGAGATTACGCGTGCCCTGGGAAATCCTGAACACCCGGGAAGAACACGAGGCAAGGGTGCTATTCCATGGTATGATGGGTTTTCAGACTGGAACACCGACTACAGAACCCGTGCGAGAAAGAAGATTGCGGAGGAGAAGAAGAGGAAGATGGAGGAGGAGCAGAGGAAGCGGGACTATGAACGCCTTCAAGGCCTAGAAGCAAGTCAAGCGGAATTGGCAGTCAAATTCCAGCGGCAGCAGGAGCAGACCGACTCACTTACCTAGCAAAGGGGGTCTCAGCAGCTGCAGCAGCTAGCGAATGATCCAGCATTGGATAGCACCGCCCCATCCATGCCGAGAAGCAGCGTGGGTTCCGCCCCGGATGACGGAATGATGGATAGATACCCCGTAGATGACATCACGGAGAACACTAACTGCGAGCTACACGTCAAAATGAAGAACATATCCATGAAGGTGGCGGATGCCGTTGCTTTTACAAATCCCCCCGAGGCAACCTTCCATTGCAACTCGATTCCAGCAGGCTATGCTCGTGTCTTGGTTGATGAGGTGGTGGACCCATATTCGGAGCTACAACTTGACATTCCTGGAGGTGACGACGAGCACTTTCTCGGAGAGGCCAAACATCGTATCATCCTATGGAAAAAGGATTGCATCATCTTTCGAAGGCCACCGACACCACGTCAGCCGACTCCTCGTCGAAGTCCGCCATCGAGTCAGCAGACTCCCACTCCTGCAAGTCCACCAAGTCCGGCAAAGTGTCAGGCCACTCCTCCTCCAAGTCCGGCAAAGTGTCAGGCCACTCCTCCTCCTCCAAGTCCGCCACAGCGTCAGACGTCCACTCGTCCTCCATGTCCGGCACAACCTCAGGCCACTCCTCCTCCAAGTCCGGCACAGCTTCAGGCCACTCCTCCTCGTCCAACTCAGCCCCGTCAGCCGTCTCCGCCGCCTCAGCAATCGCAGAAGAGACACCCCGCAGCTATGGTGCGTAGCGGTACGAGTTGAGGTAGTACAGGAAGTACATGCGAAGGCAAGCGATATAAATATGGTCCAAGCCTCATGCCTCTTCCGCAGAGGCCTTATGACAACTCCGAGGAGGAAAACGCAGCCATATTGAAGGCCGAGGTGGAAGCCCATTTTGCACCGAAACCACCACCGCCGCCAAGGGAGAAAGTGCCTGAGGAAACGATTGACCACTTCATTCGTATGGCTCAACCACCAACTCCCAAGCCTGTTGACACAGACTATGAGCGCCACATCAGGAAGCTAAATCGAGCACGTCTACGTAAGGAGGCGAGCTCGGGATCGAGCAAACAACAAGCAGCTGTCAAAAAATGCGGGAAAACCATTCCCCAGCTGGGAGAACAGGCGGCGGAATCGATCCCCTCGCTTGTTGTGCCAACAACACGTGACAGTACGCGCACCCAATATTATTGTGGGCAAACAGTTTACGTTCCCGAGGTGGGCAATGTGGTAATAACCGAGGACCATATAATGCAGGCTGAAGTTCTCAACGTCACTGTTGGACAACTCCTCGAGATCGAGCCCATGCCTGTGCTTACAGAGGATGAAATAAAACGAAAATATGTCCGGGGCCAACCTTTGGTCGAGCCAGACAAGGTCAAGAACCTCCCAACGAGAATGTATGAATTGCATCAATGGTACATGAACATTACCAAGATTTCCGATCGATTGTCCCTCATGGTGAATGTCAAGGAGGAGCATTACTTCCATGAGAAACCTCTATCCGTTGAGTTTTCTGAACTTTTTCAGTTATACAATCAAGACGCACTCGACAAATCTATCGTCAGTTGCTATTGTCTGTAAGTGATTTCTTTCTGTAATTTAAGTCTCAAGCTAGCTGTAGTGATCCTTTTGATCAATCATTACCTGTAATTGTCCTCACTATATTCTTTTCTGTGGTATTATGCAGGATGAAGATGTATGAAATGAGAAAAGGTGGACGCTTTGGCATTGGGTTCATTGACCCAAACACCGTTAATGAATATACATGGCTAATAAATCCACATCATGAAAAGGCCGTAGAGGACAACATGCTAGAGTTCTTGAAGCGCCTCAAATACAATGAAGATATACTACTTCCTTACAACTTCCACTGAGTTACACTGTCTTGTACTACAAATTCTCTGTTTTTGCCTACTAGCTAGCTACATGTTTTTGCTTACATATGCCCGCTTAATTAACACATGCAAACGTGTGTGCATGTAGATTTCACTAGATCTTGTGTATCATTAAAGTTGACGCCGAAACAGTTGAAATACTGGACTCACTACTCAAAGCAAATACTGACTATAACATCTTGTTTGGGATAGTCAACAGGTAATTTCAATCATTATTAACTATATATCTCGGCCTATTTAGTTCGTCATTTCATGATATGAACTATTTAATAACCCCTTTATTCATTTTCTTTGTCGGCGGGCAGGGCTTGGGCAAGGTTCATCAGCGTCACGGAAGGCGAATGGAAAAAAAAAACTTAAATGGTTTCGACCCAAGGTAAGTAATTAAGTAGTACTAGCTAGCTAGCTAGCTGCCATCTCTTTAATTATCATGCTTGATTAATTATTATCAGATCAAATTCCATTCTCGTAAAGGCACTGAAGCAGGCGCAGGGGACTGATCTGTGTGCATTCTGCGTTTGCGAGAACATTCACATGATGGAGTCCGAAAGGAGCAGATCTCAAAGACAGGAATGGGTACGCTTGTCAAAACACTATTCACAATTTTTACACCATTATCGATATCTAGTCACACAACTAATACACATGCATATTGATCTCCTTCTTAACAGTTCAAAGAGGTGCGGAGAAGGTCCTAGAAACGGAGCGCGTAGAAGCACTTCAAGAGGAAATAGCGGGATTTTTGCTCGACCAGGTCATAAATCCGAAGGGAGAATACTATTACCCGCTACCGCCCCCATGAAAACCACTTCCAATTGTCATCGTGCTCCGAAGACACCAATTAGGCTAATGCCACTGGCTCCGAAGGCAACATGCATATGTAGAAGAAATTGTATATAGCTATACATGTGTGTATGTGTGAATTAATTAATATGATGGTTTGTGAGACATTGATGATATATATATGCATGATTGGTTCTACTAGAAATTCTATATATATATATATATATATATATATATATATATATATATATATATAACGTGTACAATGTGTAGTATCGTAAAATACCAGCAAACGAAAAAGAATTAAAATGGAAACACAAAATTAAATGAAAAAAAAATCATAAAACTAAACCCCCCCAAACCTTATAGTACTGGTTGGTCTTACCAACCGGTACTAAAGGGCTCCAGGCCCCCGGAGCTGGCTCGTGCCACGTGGTTGCCCTTTAGCACCGATTCGTGCTGAACCAGTACTAAAGGGGAGGGGGGGGGGCTTTAGTGCCCACACTTTAGTGCCGGTTATGGAACCGGCACTAAAGGGCCTTACGAACCGGTGCTATTGCCCGGTTCTGCACTAGTGGCTGCGCATCCTGGGCGGTAATATTGGAAGCTGTGCTTGCCGCCCAATGCATCGCCTCGACCCCTGGATTTGAACTCTTCCGGCGGCGACGCGCAGCGACCATTCATGGAACAGTGAGCCGGCGGCAGACGACACAGCGGTCATATTCGCACCGGAAGAACAGTGAGCCGGCAGGCACTACTGACATGATGCTCCGGGGTCATCGGCCCATTCACGCCATCGTGGAAGTGAGCCACGCCGGGTTCAGTACCATGGAGGAAGCATGGCGGAGGTCGTGTACGGCGGGCCGGCCAAGGGCAGGGAGGGGCAGATCCCCGGCATGACCAATTTAGTTCTCCGGGTCCATGAACGGCAAGGACGAGGCGGAGGGCATCGTGATGTCCATCAGCCTGCCCAAGGACGCCACGGAGAACTGGCCCACCCCATCGGCGCCTCGAGCTCATCTAACCTGCCGCCGGCTGGATCTCATGCCCGCCAGGCTAACGGTGCCCTGTCAAACACGACGCGAGGAAGCACTCCAGACCCCTGCCGCACCACCTCCATGTGAACAGCAGGAGGACGACCGCTCGGCGGCTGTCTCGCCCTAGCTCTCTAACTCCACTAACTCCTCTGCCTCCACTCATGTCGATCCGGTGCGAGGGCGCAGCGTTCGCGGACACCACGCCGGCGTCATAAGTACACAACCAATCCCCTTCTCCATCTCTCCTGCAGGGTGGTGAGGAATTGATATAGCCTGCGGTTGACGACCGTAGAGGTCGCCAGCAATGCAACTGCTGCTTATGGCCATCGACCGTCTCTCCCGTGGTCGCCGAGCTATGTTTTTTTCTTGCAGTCGCCTAAAGCACGGCATCATCTGCTTCAACCCCGCCCAGCCGTGCATGGCCGACCTATGATTGCTCTCGCGTACCTTTGCGTGGCGGCGGAGGCGGCAGCGAAGGCGCCATTTGCACGTGTACAACGACATCGACTTCCTTATGTCGCATTCCACCGTGCATCGTCCGATTCACCAATTGTCTACAACGAGATGGACTTCTTAGTTTCAGCAATTCTTTCTGCATGCTATTAGTACTACGAGTGTACTGGTGTTAAAGCTCAGAGGAGCGTGTCGCGTGAGAAGAGGTGCTAAGGATAAAATCCTTATTTTTCCAGATGTAGTATTATTATTGTCTAAATAGGAACATCGTACCTCATTAAACATCCTGGTGAGATGTTTAGTCATGCAGCATGATTAACTCATTTTTCCAGATGTAAATAGTTCCATCTCCAAAGGCACTTCTCACTTATTTATTTTGTGTTCATGTATGGATTCCGACAGAATTCAGACGCTGTTGGGTGTTTAAGTAATCTGTCAGGACTGTTTATTTCCACGCATGCATTATCAAATTGGCTGTGAGCCGTAAGGTCGAATGCTTAGTATTTTTGCTCATACAAGAAACTCGCTCAGTTCGATTAATTTAGCTCCAATGGTGGTATCTGTAAGACATGGAAGTGTGCAATTTTTCTCTATGTGCTCTCATATTTATATCTGCTTTTTATGCTTTCTTGAAAAAGAAAAAGAAACTAGATCGGAGAGGGATTACTCCCTATAGGTCTTCTTCCAAGTTTATTTACCCTGTTATTTTTCCCTTTCACATTTTTGACCTATTTTTTGGTGTATTCACTTGCTGTCTTCAGTGGGAAAATTCTATGCTTCCATGCTTTCAGGAGTCCTGCATTTGTGTGCTTTTTCACCTTTTTTGCAGCCTATAATCAAATAATGTGTGTAGCCATGTTGTATAATTGGCGGTTATGGCGGGCTGCACTGCCTGAGTGCACGTAGCGAGCTAGGTCGGACGGCATGGGGCGGTAGTTTTCCCGATTTTGTTGCAAGATGGTGCATGTCCTGAATTTGGTATGGTCACCGAGGATGACTTGCCTACGCGCATGTATAATTGTATAGAAGTTGATGTGACTACGTTAGGTGGCTCTGATCTACTCCCTCCGTTTGGAACTACTTATCTCAAAAATAGATGTATCTAGATATATTTTAGTTCTAGATACATCCATTTTTGAGATAAGTAATTTCAAACGGAGGGAGTATTATTTTCTGTTCTGCATGTGTAGGTTGTGATGGGTGTTCATGACGTAGTTGTTGAGGATTTGTTAGCGTCTGTTCTGCATATGCGTTCGACAAGTTACAGTCCACGATGAGCGGTGATTAACAGTGCACTTATGGTATACATGACAACTATTGCCTACCCATATAATGCATTCGTCATATTATTCACTCCGAAAAAACCGTATGCACATAAAAGAAAAACTGGAGTTTATATAGCGGGTGCCAAAAATTACATAGACACTGTGGTGATGATAAATGTATCCTTCCAATTTGCCTCTATGCACGACTTCTCTTTGCGTAATTACAAGCTCATCCATGTAGCTCTCTTATTTTAAGTCGAAATTACTTGATAAAACAAAGACAACATACATAAACATGACGTATCTACAGGGCGTGGCGTGGCACCGCGCGGGAATAGCTAGTTTCTCGCAAAAGAACACCGAACTGCGATATGATCCATTGTTTCATCATCCTGACTGCAGAGCAGGCAGCAAACAGGGTGCGGCATGGTGTTTCTTTTTTACAAAATGTATTTCATTCAATTGATATATCGAGGTGATACAACCGCGTTGAAGGAATGCCTGACATCTACATAGCGCGATCCACACAGCCAACAAGCCCAACAAATTTAAAAATAAATATCGGTTTATAAATAAATACGCGGGTTCATCCTAGGGTGGGATAAATCCTATCTGGACATTACACCGCCATCCATGTTGGAAGGGAACCTCCCTGGTCGTATGCTTCAGCCGTGTAGACGCGATCATAAACCTCTGACCTCTGCGGGATAGAACAAGAACAAAGCCATCGCGTACACGCATAAATAACTTGCACAAGAGATAAAAACAACTTTATTGTTAAAAACCACATCATTCCTGGTAAGCCACAACGACCATCAAGATACACTATTAGGAAAACGGCTATAGCTAATATGGACATTAATGGCGCACCACATATGTGGTGCGCCACTGCTATATAGCAGTAGCGCACCATATGTAGGTACGCCACTAAACTCCAAATACTAATGGCGTACCACATCCACGGTGCGCCACTACTATCAATTTTTTTATTTTTTTTTCAATATAGTAATGGCGCACCAGGGGATAGTACGCCATTACTAGTTTCAACTAGTAATGGCGCACCACACCCTCGGTGCGCCACTACTAACAATTTTTTTAATTTTTTTTCAAAGTTAGTAATGGCTAGTAATGGCGCACCACACCCACAGTGCGCCATTACTAACTTTGACAAAAAATACTACCAAATGCACCCCCCGGACCGCCTTTTCAGTTTAAAAATAAATAAAAGAAAATGATGGAAATGTCAAAAAAAATAAAAGAAAATAAGTTTCCCATGTGATATGTGATCTAGTAGTTGGGAAAATTTACAACTATTAATTTCGAATTTATTTACAAAATCTCTCTGGAATTTAGTAAAATGGGCATAACTTTTGCATATGAACTCAGATTAAAATGTTTTTATATGAAAAATCATCTACTCGGAAAAGTTACATCCGAATTCAACGCGGGGGGGGGGGGGGGGGGGTACCCCGTTGAACATTTTCAAAATCCTCAAAGACCTAACAGAAAAAAAGTTATGGGGCTTTCAAGATCTGGAAAGGCAAAAAAATAAAAAAAATCATACTCAGTAATGGCGCACTGATACGTATCCAACGTATCTATAATTTTTGATTGTTCCATGCTATTATATTACCTGTTTTGGATGTTTATGGACTTTATTTTATACATTATTATCATTTTTGGGACTAACCTACTAACCGGAGGCCCAGCCCGTATTGCTGTATTTTTGCCTATTTCAGTATTTCGAAGAAAAGGTATATCAAACAGAGTCGAAACGGAACGAAACGGGAGTGTGATTTTTGGAACAAACATCATCCAGATGACGTGGAGTGCAAGTCAAGAAACAACCGAAGCTTCCACGAGATAGGAGGGTGCCCCCCTGTCTCGTGGGCCCCTCGGGCGTCCACCGATGTACTTCTTCTTCCAATATAAGACTACGTACCCCGAAAACATCCAGGAGCCACCTGAAGAAATAATTACGCCACTGTAACCTTTTGTATCCGCGAGATCCCATCTTGGAGCCGTCGCCGGCGTTTCTCCCGAGGGGGAATCCACCACGAAGGGCTTCTACATCAACATCCTTGCCCCTCCAATGAGTTTTGAGTAGTTTACCACAGACCTACGGTTCCATAGTTATTAGCTAGATGACTTATTCTCTCTTTTTGGATCTCAATACAATGTTCTTACCCTCTCTTGTGAAGAACCATTCGATGTAATATCTTTTTGCGGTGTGTTTATCAAGATCCGATGTATTGTGGGTTTATGATCAGATTTATCTATGGATAATAATTGAATCTTCTCTGAATTCTTTTATATGATTGAGTTATCTTTGCAAGTCTCTTTGAATTATCGGTTTGGTTTGGCCTACTAGATTGATCTTTCTTGCCATGGGAGAAGTGCTTAGCTTTGGGTTCAATATTGCGGTGTTCTTACCAAGTGACAGAAAGGGTTGCAAGACACGTATTGTATTGTTGCCATCGGGGATAACAAGATGGGGTTTATATCATATTGTTTGAGTTTATCCCTCTACATCATGTCATCTTGCTTAATGTGTTACTCTGTTCTTATGAACTTAATACTCTAGATGCATGCTGGATAGCGGTCGATGTGTGGAGTAATAGTAGTAGATGCAGGGAGGAGTCGGTCTACTTGTTGCGGACGTGATGCCTATATACATGACCATGCCTAGATAATGTCATAATTATTCGCTTTTCTATCAATTGCTTGACAGTAATTTGTTCACCCACCGTAATACTTATGCTCTCTAGAGAAGCCTCTAGTGAAACCTATGGCGCCCGGTTCTATCTCTTATCATATTTGCTTTCAATCTACTTTTATTTGCATCTTTATCTTCTGCATCTATATTATAAAATACCAAAAATATATTTATCTTATCATACTATCTCTATCAGATGTCACTTTCACAAGTGGTCGTGAAGGGATTGACAACCCCTTTATCGCGTTGGTTGCGAGTTCTTTCTTTGTTTGTGTAGGTTCGTGGGACTTGTTGAGAAGCCTCCTACTGGATTGATACCTTGGTTCTCAAAAACTGAGGGAAATACTTACGCTACTATGCTGCATCACCCTCTCCTCTTCGAGGAAATCCAACGCAAGCTCAAGACGTAGCAAGAAGGATTTCTGGCGCCGTTGCCAGGGAGGTCTTCGCTCAAGTCAAGACATACCAAGTACCCATCACAAACTCATATCCCTCGCATTAACATTATTTGCCATTTGCCTCTCGTTTTCCTCTCCCCCACTTCACCTTTGCCGTTTTATTCGCCCTCTCTTTCCCAATCTTCTCCTCTCTTTTGCGTTTGCGGTTTTCTGTTTGCTTGGGTGCTGGATTACTTTTTGCCATGGCGCAAGATAATACCAAATTGTGTGATTTCTCGAATACCAATAATAATGATTTCCTTAGTACTCCGATTGCTCCTCTTAATGATGTTGAGTCTTGTGAAATCAATACTGCTTTGTTGAATCTTGTTATGAAAGATCAATTCACCGGCCTTCCTAGTGAAGATGCCGCTACTCATCTAAACAATTTTGTTGATTTGTGTGATATGCAAAAGAAGAAAGATACAGATAATGATATTGTTAAATTGAAGTTATTTCCGTTTTCACTTAGAGATCATGCTAAAGTTTGGTTTTCATCTTTGCCTAAAAATAGTATTGATTCTTGGAACAAGTGCAAAGATGTTTTTATCTCTAAGTATTTTCCTCCCGCTAAGATTATCACTCTTAGGAACGATATTATGAATTTTAAACAACTTGATCATGAGCATGTTGCCCAATCTTGGGAAATAATGAAATTGATGATTCACAATTGCCCTACTCATGGTTTGAATTTATGGATGATCATACGAAATTTTTATGCCGGTTTGAACTTTGCTTCTAGAAATCTTTTAGATTCGGCCGCCGGAGGCACGTTTATGGAGATGCTACGAAACTTCTTGATAATATTATGGCTAATTATTCTCAATGGCACACCGAACGATCTACTAGTAAAAAAGTGCATGCTATAGAAGAAATCAATGTTTTGAGTGGAAAGATGGATGAGCTTATGCGATTGTTTGCTACTAAAAATACTCCTCTTGATCCCAGTGATATGCCTTTGTGTACTTTGATTGAAAATAATAATGAATCTATGGATGTGAATTTTGTTGGTAGGAATAGTTTTGGAAACAATGCTTATAGAGGAAACTTTTATTCTAGACCGTTCCCTAGTAATTCCTCTAATAATTATGAAAATTCCTACAATAATTCTTATGGTAATTTCAATAAGATGCCCTCTGATTTTGAGAATAGTGTGAAAGAATTTATGATTTCTCAAAAGAATTTTAATGCTTTGCATGAAGGAAAATTCCTCAAAGTTGATGATTTGGCTAGGAACGTTGATAGACTTTCGCTTGATGTTGATTCTCTCAAACTTAGATCTTCTCCTCCTAAGCATGATATCAATGAGTCTCTCAAAGCAATGAGAATTTCCATTGATGAGTGTAAGGAAAGAACCGCTAGATTGCGTGCTAAGAAAGAAAGCTTTATAAAAGTGTGTTCTTCTAGTTTCCATGAAAATAATGATGAGGATCTTAAAGTTATTGATGCATCTCCTATTAGATCTATGTTTTGCAATATGAATTTTGATGATTATGGGACTGATGATGAATCAACTTAGCCTAGAAGGCATCCCAAAAATTTGGAGTCTTTACATCTTGATGCTAAATTTGGTAAAAGTAAGATTGGAGAGGTCATGACTTTAAATAGCATTGAACCCACTATCTCGGATTTCAAGGAATTTAATTATGATAATTGTTCTTTAGAAAGTTGTATTTCCTTGTTGCAATCCGTTGTAATTCTCCACATGCTTATAGTCAAAACAAAGCTTTTACCAAACATATTGTTGATGCCTTGATGTAATCTTATGATGAAAAACTTAATTTGGAAGTTTCTATACCTAGAAAACTTAATGATGAGTGGGAACCTACTATAAAGATTAAAATTAAAGATTATGAGTGTTTTGCTTTGTGTGATTTGGGTGCTAGTGTTTCCATGATTCCGAAAACTTTATGTGATATTTCTAGGTTTCCATGATCTTGATGATTGCTCTTTAAATTTGCACCTTGCGGATTTCACCATTAAAAAGCCAATGGGAAGGATCAATGATGTCCTTATTGTTGCAAATAGAAATTTGGTGCCCGTTGATTTTATCGTTTTTGATATAGATTGCAATCTTTCTTGCCCTATTATTCTTGGTAGACCTTTCCTTAGAACGATTGGCGCGATTATTGACATGAAGGAAGGGAATATTAGATTCCAATTTCCATTAAAGAAAGGCATGGAGCACTTTCCAAGAAAGAAAGTCAAATTACCTTATGAATCTATCATGCGAGCTACTTATGAATCAAGTGCCAAAGATGGCACTACTTAGATCTATCTTCGCTTTTATGCCTAGCTAGGGGCGTTAAACGATAGCGCTAGTTGGGAGGCAGCCCAATTTTCTTTATGTCTTTTGTTTTTGTTCCTGTTTAGTGTTAGATTTTGTTTCTACTTGATGTTTAGTTGTGTTTTCTTGTTTTATCTAGTGTTTGTGCCAAGTAGAACCTATAGGATAACCTATGAGATGAGTTGATTTGATTCTGCTGAAAAAAGAGAAACTTTGCGCTCACGAGAAACAATTCAATAAATCACAGGAACGAGATTTTGCATTGATTCTTCTTGCTGCTGTTCAATAAACAAATTTTTTTAGGTCGTCCTATTTTGGTAGGATTTTTAGAGTTCCAGAGGTTTGCGTTAGTTACAGATTGCTACAGATTGTTCTGTTTTTGACAGATTCTGTTTTTCGTGTGTTGTTTGCTTATTTTGATCCATCTATGGCTAGTAAAATAGTTTACGAACCATAGAGAACTTGGAATACAGTAGGTTTAGCACCAATATGAATAAAGAATGAGTTCATTACAGTACCTTATGTAGTGGTTTTGTTTTCTTTCACTAACGGAAGTTATAAGATTTCCTGTTGAGTTTTGTGTTGTGAAGTTTTCAAGTTTTGGGTAAAGCTTTTATGGACTATGGAATAAAAAGTGGCAAGAGCCTAAGGTTGGGGATGCCCAAGGCACCCCAAGATATTCAAGGATAGCAAAAAGCCTAAGCTTGGGGATACCCCCGGAAGGCATCCCCTCTTTCGTCTTCGTTCATTGGTAACTTTACTTGGAGCTATATTTTCATTTACCACATGATATGTGTTTTGCTGGAGCGTTGTGTATTATATTGGTCTTTGCTCGTTAGTTTACCACAATCATCCTTGCTGTAACACACCTTTTGGGAGAAGCCTATTTTCTTAGGATTTGATAGAATACTCTATGTGCTTCACTTATATCTTTTGAGCTTGATAGTTTTTGCTCTAGTGCTTCACTTATATCTTTTAGAGCATGGCGGTGGATTAATTTTGAAAAAATTGCTAGTCTCTCATGCTTCACTTATATTATTTTGAGAGTCTCTTAGAACAGCGTGGTATTTGCTATGGTTATAAATTGGTCCTAGAATGATGAGCATCCAAGTTGGGTATAATAAAAACTATCATAGGAAGTGAATTGGATGCTATGATCAACTTGATACTTGATGATTGTTTTAAGATATGGAGGTAGTGATATTAAAAAGTCATGCTAGTTGGGTGATTATGAATTTAAAGTATGCTTGTGTTAAAGTTAGTAAGTCCAGTTGCATGCACCTGGCTTGTGTATCCATATGAGTGGCGGTCGGGGACGAGCGATGGTCTTTTCCTACCAATCTATCCCCCTAGGATCATGCGCGTAGTGCTTGGTTTTTGATGACTTCTAAATTTTTGCAATAAGTATATGAGTTCTTTTGACTAATGTTGAGTCCCTGGATTATACACACTTTTACCTTTCCATCATTGCTAGCCTCTTTGGTACCGTGCATTGCCCTTTCTCACCTAGAGAGATGGTGCAAACTTCGCCGGTGCATCCAAACCCCGTGATATGATACGCTCTATCACACATAAACCTCCTTATATCTTCCTCAAAACAGCCACCATACCTACTTATTTATGGCATTACCATACCCATTCCGAGATATATTGACATGCAACTTTCCACCGTTTCGTTCATCATCATCATGACATACATTACTTTTGTCATATTGCCATTGCATGATCATGTAGTTGACATCGTATTTGTGGCAAAGCCACCATGCATTATTTTCCATACATGTCACTCTTGATTCATTGCACCATCCCGGTACACCGCCGGAGGCATTCATATAGAGTCATGTCTTGTTCTAGGTTCGAGTTGTAATTCATGTGTTGTAATCAATAAAAGTGTGATGATGATCATTATTAGAGCATTGCCCCAAAAAAAAGGCCAAGAAAAAGAAAAAAAAGAAAGGCCAAAGGAAAAAAAGGAGAAAAAAAGAAAAAGAAAAAATGAAGAAAAAGAAAAAAAGGAAAAAAGGGAGAAAATAAATAAATAAAAGGGAAATGCTACTATTTCTTTTTCCACACTTGTCTTTCAAAGTAGCACGTTGTTCTTTATGAGTTTCATATATTGTGCTTCAAAGTAGCACAATGTTCTTCATGTGGAGAGTCTCACACAGGTTGTCACTTTCATATACTAGTGGGAATTTTTCATTATAGAACTTGGCTTGTATATTCCTACGATGGGCTTCCTCAAATGCCCTAGGTCTTCGTGAGCAAGCAAGTTGGATGCACACCCACTAGTTTTATTTTGTTGAGCTTTCATTCATTTATAGCTCTAGTGCATCCGTTGCATGGCAATCCCTACTCCTCATGTTGACATCAATTGATGGGCATTCCCATAGCCCATTGATTATCCTCGTCAATGTGAGACTTTCTCCTTTTTTGTCTTCTCCACACAATCCCCAATCATTATTCTCTTCCACCCATAGTGCTATATCCATGGCTCACGCTCATGTATTGCGTGAAGGTTGAAAAAGTTTGAGATTATTTAAGTACGAAACAATTGCTTGGCTTGTCATCAGGGGTATAGAAGTTGGGAACATCTTTGTGTGACGAAAATGAAGCATAGCCTAACTATATGATTTTGTAGGGATGAACTTTCTTTTGCCATGTTATTTTGAGAAGACATGATTCCTTTGATTAGTATGCTTGAAGTGTTACTATTTCTTTTATCAATATGAACTTTTATCTTGAATCATTTGGATCTGAACATTCGTGCCACAATCAAGAAAATTACATTGAGAATTATGCTAGGTAGCATTCCACATCACAATTTTTTTTATCATTTACCTACTCGAGGACGAGCAGGAATTAAGCTTGGGGATGCTTGATACGTCTCCAACATATCTATAATTTTTAATTGTTCCATGCTATTATATTACCTGTTTTGTATGTTTATGGGCTTTATTTTATCCATTATTATCATTTTTGGGACTAACCTACTAACCGGAGGCCCAGCCTGTATTGCTGTTTTTTTGTGCCTATTTCAGTATTTCGAAGAAAAGGAATATCAAACGGAGTCCAATCGGAATGAAACCTTCGGGAGTGTGATTTTTGGAACAAACGTGATCCAGAGGACGTGGAGTGCAATTCAAGAAACAACCCGAGCCTCCACGAGATAGGAGGGCGCGCCCCCCCTGTAGGGCATGCCCCTGTCTCGTGAGCCCTTTGGGCGTCCACCGACGTACTTCTTCTTCCTATATAAGCCTATGTACCCCGAAAACATCTAGGAGCCACCTGAAGAAATATTTCCGCCACCGTAACCTTATGTATCCGCGAGATCCCATCTTGGAGCCGTCGTCGGCGTTCTGCCGGAGGGGGAATCCACCACGGAGGGCTTCTACATCAACATCCTTGCCCCTCCAACAAGTTGTGAGTAGTTTACCACAGACCTACGGGTCCATAGTTATTATCTAGATGGCTTCTTCTCTCTTTTTGGATCTCAATACAATGTTCTTCCCCTCTCTTGTGAAGAACCATTCGATGTAATCTCTTTTTGCGGTGTGTTTGTCAAGATCTGATGAATTGTGGGTTTATGATCAGATTTATCTATGGATAATAATTGAATCTTCTCTGAATTCTTTTATATGATTGAGTTATCTTTGCAAGTCTCTTCGAATTATCGGTTTGGTTTGGCCTACTAGATTGATCTTTCTTGCCATGGGAGAAGTGCTTAGCTTTGGGTTCAATCTTGCGGTGTTCTTACCCAGTGACAGAAAGGGTTGCAAGACACGTATTGTATTGTTGCCATCGAGGATAACAATATGGGGTTTATATCATATTGCTTGAGTTTATCCCTCTACATCATGTCATCTTTCTTAATGTGTTACTCTGTTCTTATGTACTTAATACTCTAGATACATGCTGGATAGCGGTCAATGTGTGGAGTAATAGTAGTAGATGCAGGCAGGAGTCGGTCTACTTGTTGCAGACGTGATGCCTATATACATGATCATGCCTAGATAATGTCATAATTATTCGCTTTTCTATCAATTGCTTGACAGTAATTTGTTCACCCACCGTAATACTTATGCTCTCGAGAGAAGCCTCTAGTGAAACCTATGGTCCCCGGGTCTATCTCTTATCATATTTGCTTTCAATCTACTTTTATTTGCATCTTTATTTTTTGTATCTATATTATAAAATACCAAAAATATATTTATCTTATCAAACTATCTCTATCAGATCTCACTTTCGCAAGTTGCCGTGAAGGGATTGACAACCCCTTTATCTCGTTGGTTGCGAGTTCTTTGTTTGTTTGTGTAGGTTTGTGGGACTTGTTGAGAAGCCTCCTACTGGATTGATACCTTGGTTCTCAAAAACCGAGGGAAATACTTATGCTACTCTGTTGCATCACCCTCTCCTCTTCGAGGAAAACCAACGCAAGCTCAAGACGTAGCACGCACCTGCTCATGGTGTGCCATTCTATCTTCCCGCCTTCAAAACTCAAAATAAATAAAAAATAATAATAATTAGTAATGGCGCACCTGCCCATGGTGCGCCATTACTATCTTCCTGCCTACAAAATTCAAAAAAAATAAAAAAAGTAAGTAATGGCGCACGTGCCCACGGTGCGCCATTACTGTCCTGTATATATGGCTGGGCGGGGTCCTCTCCTCCACTCCATCTCCTCCTCTCCTCCACTCCATCTCTCCTCCACTCCATCTCCTCCTCTCTTCCACTCCATCTCCCCTCCTCTCCTTCACCATACTCCCCTCCTCCTCTCCGACGACCTCCTCCTTCTCCTCCTCTCTGGCGACCTCCTCCTCCCTCCTCTCCGGTGAGCTCCTCCTCCCTCCTCTCCAGTGATCTCCTCCTCCCTCCTCTCCGATGAGCTCCTCCTCCCTCCTCTCCGGTGAGCTCCTCCTCCCTCCTCTCCGCCCCTCCCCTCACGGTTTCTCCTCCCTCCTCTCCGGTGAACTCCTCTCCGGCGACCTCCTCCTCCTCTCCGGCGATGTAGGCGAGCTCCTCTCCGGTAACCTCCTCCTCCTCCACTCCGACGATGTAGGCGAGCTCCTCTCCGGTGACCTCCTCCTCCTCCCTCCTCTCCTCCTCACGGTCTCTACTCGGCCCTCCTCTCCGGCGAACTCCTCTCTGGCAAAAGAACGTACAAGATCAAAAAACGAGAACAAAATTTGAAAAAATATCCTGCCAAAAAACAAGCCAAAAAAAGTGCAGAAAAATCGCAATCCAGATCCAAATTCAAAAATCAAAAATAGCAATGGCACACGGTGGGGGTTAGACGGTGCACCACTACTATTTTCCCGCCTTCAAAATTCAGAAAAAAATCAATAAAATTCAAAAAAAGTTACCAGTGGCGCACCTGTAGCAATAGTAATGGTGCACTACAAGGTGCGCCACTGTTACCTGCAATACTAATGGCACACCAGAGGTGCGCCATTAGTATTTGTTACTAGTGGCATAGTAATAGTGGCACACCTATAGTGCGCCATTAATAGCCAAAATAGGTGCACCACTAACAGGCCTTTTTCTAGTAGTGATAAGGCAGCCTCCCCGTGAGTAGATGTGCAGAAAATTGTTTATCAGTACCCTACAACCAATTCTCGAACATGTTACCTGCACTATGTGGAGGCTATAAATTTGAGTACTTGAACTATGGCCCAAACCGCACGAGCAAATTTACAATAAAGAAATAAGTGTTTAATGGAACCCTAATGTTGGCAAAAGACACATATCTTGCTACCTTGCCAGTTGCGTCATGCCATGTTATCTCTAGTTAGGATAGTACCTCTGTTTAGAAACCAGAGGAATATCTTCACTCTTAGACGAATTTTGAGCTTCCACAATATCTTGTTATCAACTGTATCATCACTATGAACCAATGCATCATACAAGGAATCGAAACTCGTTTGGTTTTCCTGACAGCTGAATTTCCTCCGGATGAATGAATAATTCATCCCACGCTACTGGGTGAGGCCCAAGAAGGTCCTTACAAAAAAGAAATATTAGGGTTCTCTTGTTCCAAATTTGTTTGATCATGATGAATTTATGTCTGACAATCCTCTACAAGCTAGGGTATTGCACCATAAGTGAATTGGCCCTAGCCAGGTGTCATCCCAGAATCAAACTTGCAAACCATCCCTAAGAAAGTGCCAAACTAGAAAAATAATTCCTTGGCCTTCATTATGCCACTCCAAAAATGTGAATCACTCGGTTTCCAAAGAACATGAGAAAGGTCTTTGGGCCCCACATACTTGTTAAGGATGATTTCCTACCATGCTCCATTCTCAGTGAGTATGTCGTATACCCATTTACTCAGAAGAGAGATGTTTTTCATCTCAAGGTCCTGAATTCCAAGGCCCTCTTGACTTTTAGGTCAGCAAAATACACTCTACCTAGCCAGCCGATATTTCTTGGATTCATTATCGCACTGCCAAAATAATTTGGATCTAAAATAATCGAGAGGTTGAAGAGCCCCTTTTAGTAAGTGAAAGAATGACAACATGTATAGAACCATGTTCCCGAGGATGAAATTGATCAGAATCAACAATCATCATATGACAAGAGTTTAGTTTTCCAACTGGCGATTCTTTTCTCAAGTCTTTCATCCATGTGCTTCCACTAAGGGATAGTTAAACGCCGATAGAGAATTGGAATACCTAGATACTAAATCATGAACTGCATGCTAGCATCCGAAAATCTAAGCATACTTGAATTAATTTTCAGACCAGAGAGCTCCTCAAATGCACATAAAAGAAACTTCAGGTTTGTTGCTTTTTCTAGTCCATGATGAATAAAAAGTATAGTGTCATTCGCATATTGTAGATAGACGGTCCTTCTTCTACGAAATGAGGAATCGCACTGCTAACCTGACTAGCCACATTAGCTCACTCAACAAGGGTGGCTAACATATCGGCCACAATGTTGAGCAAAATAGGGCATACGGGGTCCCCTTGGCGAAGCCCATTCCTAGTCTCAAAGTGGTTTTCAACATCATCATTGATTTTGATATACATACTACCTCTAGAAATAAAACACTCGTCCCATTGACACCATTTTGGCGGAAACCCCTTCATGCTCAAAGTTTGCAAAAGAAAGGGCCATTTGACTTTGTCATATGCTTTTTTGAGGACTATTTTGATGATGAGTCCACTCAACCTTTTACTGTGTAGCTCATGTAAAGTTTCATGCAACACAACAACTCCATATAGTATGTTGCGTCCTTGCATAAGTGTTGTTTGAGTGGGTTTGACCATGTGGTCAGCCACCCCATTCAACGGACTAGTTGCAACTTTTGTGAATATTTTAAAGATGACATTTAAAAGAAAAATCGGTCTGGCACTACTAGCAAAAAGCCTATAGGCAGACACTTACTAGTGGCGTGGGGTAATAGGGCCACGTTGCTTCTATTTACTAGTAGAGAGGGGTATGAAACCTACACTGCTACTAAGTTGATAGTACTAGCCTGGGGTACAAAACCCACACTGCTACTAAGTTGACCCGCCGTGCACCCCGACACAAGCCATAGTAGGAGCATGGGGAATGAAGCCCACACTGCTACTAAGTTGATAGTAGGAACACGGTGTATAAACCCCGCGCTACTACTATGTGGTCCCCACCATACCCCTGGAACATGCCATAGTAGTAGCATGGGGTGTAAAGCCCGCGCTACTACCATCAACATGTTGGAAATATGCCCTAGAGGAAATCACTACAAGAATCCTGTTAATACATGATAGTTTTAGTCCGTCACAGACCTATGCAAAACTATCATGCAAAGGTATGTGTGACGGATTTCAAATCCGTCATGTATATCGCGTCATAATCTGACCACTTCACACTCCTTGACGGATCATCCAAAACCGTCACTGACCATGACGGATCTTGACCGTCATGGATGACACCTAACTACAGTGCTCATAACAGCGTTAACTTCTATGCCACATCATCAGCTGACAAGGATATGACGTGGCAGCCCATGTAGTAATCAGCCCATCTAAGTTTTGGCCCACTAAACTTCGGCCTGGTCCAACAATGGCGGCCCATATAGAAATCAACCCAATTACTATTTAAGCCCATTAATTTCAACACCCACTAATTTCAGTCCAGGAGAAATCAAATTTTCCATGAAAATTTAAGCCAATAAGAATTTGACAAAAAGTATATGCTCATTTCATCAGAAAAGAAAATTACAACATATCCAAAAGTACACTTTTGTAGAGGAGCGCAAATAAAAGACCCAAAAAACATTAATTTACAAGCATGTATTGGAGAACACAATGCTAGTCTGCAGCCAGCACCACCCCCATCAACCAAGGCCACGCCACTCTTGTCAGGCTACCACACACCAACTAGGGATCATCCAACACTTATAGCAGCAACCGTCCATGCCAAAATGTTGTCAAAACGCAAGTCTTTGTTCTTGAAACTGCTCCCATAACTAATATCTGCCACATGATGAAAAATATGTCATGTTATAAAATATTACAACCAGTGGGTTAAACTACAAGTAGCTTGCTACGCATTATCAAGTTATACATTTTTTCACTCCCAGGATGCAAAAGTAGTGCAACAAATTAACAAAAGTCTGAAAAGGACAACCGGTGGCAACAAAAAGGAATGATGAGCAAACATAGATCAATAAAGTTGGTAGTAAACTCTGTTGTGCTTAATTTACACTATCACTACGGTAAACTCGATAAGAAATGCAGCCCAGCTAAATATTGCACATTAATGAAAATTTCTAGGCATTGTTTCTCAAAAGGAAAAAAAGGAATGGACCAATTCCATGATGATTATGTCTTGATGGATTATGTGTCCTATCTGATATGATATTCCACATGAGAAAGATCTAGCATATGTGGCTTACGACTAATCTAGCTGAAAAGACATTTGTAAGATACTACTACTTCTAATAAAGGATTGGATCAAGTAGAAGTCACTCAATTTTTTTGTACTATTACACACCTAGAAATAGTCCAACCAAAGATACAACAAATATTGTGTAGTATCACACTTCAATATGTTATGAACATTACATGCCCTTACATATTTAGCTAGGAACTACACAATTAGGACGTCCTAATATATTAGCATTGATATGTCATATCTCAACTAAATATCACACTCTTCACTTTTTTTTGAGAAATAGGATTTTTCACAATGCTAGCTAATTATTTGCACAATATTACAAGTGTCTTCTGTTGAGTGAATATGCAAGGTAACATAGAAACAGTTCATGGTGACATTATAGAGTGAAGGTAATTATAGTAAATTGTTGTTTCGCCTTCCATACTATTTGTCATTGGTAGTAATCTCATTCAAAATGGCTTGAACAGAAAAAAGGGAAGTTAATCAAGCCACAAAGAAGATATTTTTTGGCATCCAAACGAAAAGATAAATGCAATACACAACGACTGACAATTTCTTAGTTCTGAGTGCTGGTACAGTGTCACACTCATTTTGGTTCGGGTACAGATTTGACCTCAAAATCCTAGTAGCAGCCAAACCTGAAATTTGGATTCGGAATCTAGATTCAGCCAAATGAAATCTAGATAGATGTAATGAAATCGCCCTTTTCAATAAGAAAATACTATTACAGTGACCTACATATATTTGTAAGACAACCTCACATACATATATGAATGTTTTACCATCTATCAGTTCTTTTTAATTCACACACCAAGCTAAACATCCGGTTAGCCATACTTCTACCTTATCTTAACATGCTAAAAATCATCTCAACTCTGGAGCTATTCCTGTAGCATTAAAAGGATATTATTGGGCATCATTTCAGAGAAGGTTAATTCCAATTTTGCAACTCTCAACACATGAACTGATCAGAAAAGTCACATCAACGTAACCGCAGACACGGTTAACTACAATTTTTAAATCCATGCAAGTTAAATATGTCAAAACTACATTGAAATCCACATATATTATTTTCCTTTTAATATGTATATATTTATGAAATCAAACAGACTAACACATGGATACTGCACTACAGATATATGATTACTTAGAATGATACATACTCTAAACAGCTTGCACATTCTGACAATGTGTGTGGTTTCTTGATATTTACACATTTTTATGGCATTCAAATTTATAGCTATCTCCAGTTAATAATTAGAGAGTGTTTCAGTTAATAATTAGTTTTTTTTTCTGAAGTACTACATACACACATCTGCAAAACAAGTCAATCCTGGCAAGATACAGAGTCGGGCTGATTTATCTCTAACAAGCTTGAGTTTCCAGATTAACTCCAAAAAGATCTGTACCAAAGCAACAAGAAGACCAGTGCATGTCAGAAAAAATTAGCTATATCATGGAGAGTCGTAGTGTTAGAATTAGCTTACCTTGATTAAATTATGTGTAACAGTGCAAGAGCACCAGATCCACAAAATCATCGGTTACTAATCAAGCTCACCTGTTCATCTCAGCAACTGAATCCACCCCTAAACTGAATAAAACATGATTCATATTCAGATTGCAAGTATCATCCAGATTTGGGCATAAAGGCGGGAGATGGGAGAAGCTCACCACGCTAGGAGGGCAGGATGCAGCCATCATTGAGCTCGTCCACGCGCTGGATGATAGGAGGCCAAGGGGGTGCTGGACTTCCTGCTCCACCTCCTCCAGCGAAGAAAGCCCATTGGGGACTACCGAATCAAGGAGGAGCATGCCATGTACGCCGCTGGATGGGTGAAGAAGGTGGGTTCAGGGGCTGGACGTGCTTGTGCTGTACCGGCGCTCCTCCTTGGAGGTCTAGAAGGAGGAGAAGCACTGGCGTTCGCCGCGGCCGTCGTTGAGCAGGGCAATGCCCCCGTGGCCGCCCTCGTCTAGGACAGGCATCTGTAGGGTGCACCGCATCCGTAGATCCTGCGGGCGGGGGTCCTCCAGGCTGCCCTGCTGGAGGTGGACCATCAGGAAGCGAGGACACACGCGGGGCGCTGGAGACGATAGAGAAGAGCCGCCGGAGATGCGTCGACGAGGAAGGCGATGTCAGAGGCCGAAACCCTAGGACGGGTGTGGGTTTTGGGCGAGCGGTAGAGGCTGGGAAGGGAAAATCTTGCCGGAGGGGAGGATGAACCCAAGAAAGGCGAGCTCCGCAGTGTGCACCGCGCCGGTGGTAGCCGCCGGAATCACCGGAATCGAGAGTGGGCAGTTGTGGCGGCGACTGAGGGAACAGAGGAGAGAATGGGGATTAGGATTTAGATGGGCTTGGTCTATGGGTTAAATAGGCTGGCCCCAAAATTTTGCCACCGGCCGCGTTGGCCACTTAAAATTTGTATCTCCACGCACGCTCGCTCTCGAAATTTCTGGCGCGTCCTCCTTTTTAACTTTTGTTATATAGTTGACTATACATTGACATATGGGCCAACTAAAGAACCACACATGACACATCGGCGGGAGCCATCGATGACGGTCCGGATGCGGTATAAAGAAAGAAAAAGACTAAACCAGCAAGTTGATCTGTGACAGTTTCCGTGACGGCCCATTAAGGTCCATCATAAATGAGCTACCTTTTTTGGAGTACATTCACATCCTGCTGATCCATGATGATTTCCATGACGGATAAGAGAAATCCGTCATCGTCCATGACGATTTCTGAGAACGTCACGAGAAATCCGTCATGTATTAAGAAGTTTCTTGTAGTGAATAATAAATTGGTTATTATCATATTTCATTGTTCATGATAATCGTTTATTATCCATTCTAGAATTGTATTGATCGGAAACTCAGATACATGTGTGGATACATAGACAACAACATGTCCCTAGTAAGCCTCTACCGGACTAGCTCGTTGATCAATGATGGCTATGGTTTATGAAAGGGATCGAGAAGAGGTGTCTAGAGGGGCGGGGGGTGATTAGACACTGTGTACCAAAAGTTGCATTTTTAATATCCTTAGATTTAAATGGAGTTTTGGCACAAGTTTAACAATCACAATACATATCAAGCAAGCATGCAAAGAGTATATGAGGAGCGTAATGTAAAGCATGCAACTTGCAAGAATGTAAGGGGATGGGATTGGAATGTGCAAACGCAATTTGGAGACACGGAGATTTTTGAGCTGTGGTTCCGATAGGTGGTGCTATCGTATTGATGGAGACTTGAACCCACGAAGGGTAACGATTGGGCGAGTCCACGGAGGGCTCCACCCATGAAGGGTCCACGAAGAAGCAACCTTGTCTATCCCACCATGGCCGTCGCCTACGAAGGACTTGCCTCACTAGGGGTAGATCTTCACGAAGTAGGCGATATCCTTGCCCGCACAAACTCCCTGGTTCAACTCCACAATCTTGTCGGAGGCTCCCAAGTGACACCTAGCCAATCTAGGTGACACCACTCTCCAAGAAGTAACAAATGGTGTGTTGATGATGAACTCCTTGCTCTTGTGCTTCAAATGATAGTCTCCCCAACACTCAACTCTCTCTCACAGGATTTGGATTTGGTGGAAATAAGATTTGAGTGGAAAGCAACTTGGGAAGGCTAGAGATCAAGATTCATATGGTAGGATTGGAATATCTTGACCTCAACATAAGTGTAGGTGGTTCTCTCTCAGAAAATATAAGTTGGAAGTGTAGGCATGTTCTGATGGCTCTCTCCACGAATGAAGAGGAGGTGGAGGGGTATATATAGCCTCCACACAAAGTCTAACCATTACACACAACTTACCAATCTCGGTGGGACCGAATTGAGAAACTCGGTCAGACCGATTCAGTAAATCTAGTGACCGTTAGGATTTTTGGTGGGACCGACATGCAACTCGGTAGGACCGATATGGTTAGGGTTAGGGCATAACGTAATCTAGGTGAGACCGATTACAAAAACTCGGTGTGACCGATTTTGGTAATAAGCTAACCAGAGAGTTGGTCAGGTAAACTCGGTTGGACTGATTCTCTCACCTTGGTTGGACCGAAACGTTAAGAAGGGAAACAAAGAGTTTACATTGTAATCTCGGTGGGACCGATCGCTCATCTCGGTGAGACCGAAACGTTATGAAGGGTAACAGAGAGATTACAATGCCATCTCGGTGAGACCGAGATCCCCATCAGTGAGACTGATTTGCTTAGGGTTTGGTAGTGGCTATGACATCTGAACTTGATGGCGCCAGACAGAAAGAGTCGTTGGGGCCGAGTTTGACTTTTGGTTTAGGTCATATGTGGATGTGAGAAAGTAGTTGAGGGCTTTTGAGCATATCACTAAGCATTTTGAGCAAGAACCTCATTAAGCAACACCACATCCTTCCTTGATAGTATTGGCTTTTCCTATAGACTCAATGTGATCTTGTATCACTAAAATAGAAAATGTAGAGTCTTGAGCTTTGAGCTTGAGACAATCCTTTTGTCCTTAGCATTTTGAGGGATCCACTTCCTCTAGTCCATGCCACTCCATTGTTGAACTTATCTGAAACATACTAGGAAAAGGTATTAGTCCAACAAGAGATATGTTGACATAAATTACCAAAATCACCCACGGAGCACTTGTGCTTTCAATCTCCCCCTTTTTGGTAATTGATGACAACATACATCAAAGCTTTAGATAAAGATATAGAGAATAACAAGTAAAGCCTTGGAAAGACATGTAACAAGCATAGGCCCCCCTACATGTATGCAATCATGTAAATGTGGAATATAGGAGCATGCGAATGCATAAGCATGACAGAGAAGGCAAGGTGTTACATGTATCTTGGTTATATGCATCAGAGCAAGAGATGTGAATATGGGAAAAGTACCTTCATGCTCATGAGTCCGTCTTGCAAACAGTATGTACATCAGCAAGAGATCTTCATACATATGATTGTGATGCATATACTTACCTTGTGGTCTTGAGTTGGCTTAGAATGGAATGAACCCGTGTAAACAAGGTTAGATAACACAGATGTACTTACTAGCCAGAGCAAACAAAATAAACCACAAAAGAACCAAGACTGGGATGACATGTAGAGTGAATACTGAGTAACACATTTAACATAGGCATGTCCCCAAAGGTAAAGATGTGCAATGAATTCAAGGATTTTCTTCCCTTAGATTTCTTGCTCCCCCTGAATCTAACATGGGATATTGGGAGAAGATAGGGAACAGAAAATCAGAGCTAAAGAACACAAGGCATAGTAACCAAATAAATATGAACATGTCTTTCCCCTCTTAAAAAATGTGACTTCTCTCCTCTTGAACACCAAGAATCTAGGATCCTTGAGGATTACCCTCTCTTCTTGAGTATTCTCTCCCCCTAGAGATATGATAAAGTTTTGATGTGATCTCTCTCTCCCTAAATATGATAAAGTTTTGATGTGATCTCTCTCTCTCCCTAGATATGATAAAGTTTTGATGTGATCTCTCTCTCTCCCCCTTTGACATCAATTTCCAAGAAGGATCTTCTGGATTAGTTGTCACAAATGGGTTTGGTCCTTGAGTCACAGATCAAAGCAGCAAGGAAAATGTGATGCTGGTAGAGGACAAGATTCATTGAGTGGAGCTGGATTAAAAGAACGCAGGAACAAGTGGCAAGATGTTTTTCCTATCATGAAGTCAGTGGCTCCGAGTTGTATGATTCGGTAACACCGAAATGGATCGGTGGGACCGAAAATAACAAACCGGTGTGACCGAATTCATTACAGTGAGCACACTTGTCACCTCAGCTCACTAGGCAAATAAGATCTCACAAAGATTTGCAATGAATTGGATGCAAGGGGAAACAAATATGCATGAAACAAATGCAAGAGCACAGAAAAGAACACGAGAGAACTTCATCTAGAAATTGTCAATGATTAGGTCACCTATGTTAGAGTATATTGACATAGGAGTCAAGTGATATCACTTGATCATAGGTCATACTCATCATTTAAGCTCAAAATGGGGTTACCATTTTTTGTTTAAGCATTTTGATGTATTCTCATCTTGTTGAGTTGCTTTGACTCATGTCTTGGAGTAAAGCTTCTCTAAGATGGAATACCATACCTTGGGTGGTGGTGTTGATCGTGTAGTTGAACTTGTGTGGATTGCTCGATGTTTATGTAGCTCATCAAGAGTTGGGAGAACCACTTGGAGTGTGAGTTCATCTTCCTACATGGGTTAGTTTTTCCAAGGAGGAGCACTTGTGTATCCAATATGACAATCATAGGGTTAAACTAGAATTTGTCAAAAGGATATGTTTGAATGGTTCCGTGCTTCCTTGCCTTCCACCACCATGGTGTAGAGACTTGGTGATGTAGAGATTGCTCAAAATGTGAGTGTGTTGCAATCTCATAGATTTCAATTCATCCAAGTACCTACAAGGGTTAGATGACATACAAGGTGCAAATATATCCAAGACATAAGATTATCATCATAAGAGAAATATCAAGGATTAGTCATAGGCTTAAGCCTTGCATGTATCCGAATGGAGTTCCTACTCCAAGTTTGAACCATCAATGATGTTAAATTCACCTCTCAACCTGCAAAACACTTTCTCATCAAGTGGTTTAGTGAATATATCTGCTAATTGTTTATCGGTGTGAACATGCTTAAGGTCAATGTCCCCTTTGGCAACATGATCTCGAGTGAAATGATGTCGAACTGCAATATGCTTAGTTCGAGAGTGTTGCACATGATTGTGAGCAATATTGATAGCACTTTCATTGTCACATATTAATGGAACATGTTTCACATAGATCCCATAATCTTTAAGAGTTTGGGTCATCCAAAGTAATTGAGCACAACATGAACCAGCGGCAATGTATTCCGCTTCGGCGGTGGATAAGGATACCAAGTTTTGTTTCTTGGGAGACCAAGACACAAGAGATCTACCAAGAAATTGACAAGTACCCGAAGTGGACTTTCTATCAACCTTGTCACCGGCATAGTCCGAGTCGGAGTAGCCAACAAGATCAAAAGATCCCCTCTTTGGATACCAAATGCCTGGTGCATGAATTAAGTATCTCACTATCCTTTTCACAGCCTTAAGGTGACATTCTTTAGGTGCAGCTTGATATCGTGCACACATGCATACACTTAGCATAATATCGGGACGTGAAGCACATAAGTATAACAATGAACCGATCATAGAGCGATAAACCTTTTGATCAACCAGTTCACCACCTTTGGTCAAATCAAGATGTCCACTAGTAGGCATGGGTGTAGTCATACATTTGCATTCTTCCATGTTGAACTTTTGAATAAGTCCTTTGTGTACTTCATTTGAGAGACAAAAGTACCTTCCTTAGTTTGCTTGATTTGCAAGCCAAGAAAGAATTTGAGTTCACTCATCATAGACATCTCAAACTTCTTCGACATTAGCTTTCCAAACTTTTCACTAAAATGGCGGTTAGTCGAACCAAATATAATATCATCGACATAAATTTGGCATACAAATAATTCTCCATTAACCCTTTTAGTAAAAAGAGTAGAATCAATCTTTCCAATCTCAAAGCCTTTTTCAATAAGGAACTTGGTTAAGCATTTATACCTAGCTCTAGGAGCCTGTTTAAGACCATAAAGAGCTTTGCGTAGTTTGTAAACATGATTAGGTTTCTCAGGATTGATAAAGCTGGGAGGTTACTTAACATAAACTTCCTCCTCTATTTCACCATTTAGAAAAGCACTTTTAATGTCCATTTGGTACAAGGTGATATCATGGTGATTAGCATAGGCAAGTAAGATGCGAATGGACTCAAGTCTAGCAACGGGGGCATATGTCTCACCATAGTCCATACCTTCGACTTGAGTGTATCCTTGGGCGACGAGACGTGCTTTGTTGCGAACTACTGGTCCATCTTCATCTTGCTTGTTGTGAAACACCCATTTGGTACCGATGATGTTGTGGTTGTTGTCGGGCTTCTCAACAAATGTCCAAACTTGATTTCTCTCAAAGTTGTGTAGCTCTTCATGCATTGCGTTTATCCAATCCGGATCTTCCAATGCTTCTTCAACCTTCATAGGTTCAATGCTAGAAATGAATGAATAGTGTTCACAAAAGTTAACTAAATGAGTTTTAGAGCGAGTGATTCTCCCGGTTTTGATATCGTTATAAATTTGTTCAATGGGATGCTCTCTGGCAACTCTTGCTCGAACTCGGGAAAGCCTTTGCTTGGGTCTTGGTGGAACATCTTCTTCACTTGTTCTTCTTCTTGTTCTTCTTCTTGTCCTTCCTCATTGTTGTTGACGTTATCGTTCTCTTGTCGTGGTGGAGAAGGAGGTTTTTGATGTTCATCTTGGTGTACTTCCTTGTTTTCTTTGTCTTTGTGTGTCCCACTTGTGGATGCTTCCGTATCAACTCTTGGTTCACCTTGTCGTGAGGTAGAAGCTTCCACATGGACGGACGAGGTACTCTCCTTCACCTCCGTTGGACGAAATTTTCCAATAGACAAGTCTTGGATTTCTTCCGAAGGATCTTTATCTCCTACATCAATTGGCAATTGCTCTACTTGCGAGCCGTTAGATTCATCAAACTTCACATCTACCATCTCTTCAACCTTTCGGGTGAAATTATTGTAGACACAGTAAGTGTGAGAGTTTGAGCCATAACCAAGTAAGAATCCTTCATGAGACTTAGGAGCAAATTTAGAATGACGATGCTTTTCAAGAATGTAGCACTTTGATCCGAATACTCAAAAGTATCCAACTTGGGGTTTGTTACCGGTGAGGAGCTCATATGCCGTCTTGCCGAGTAGCTTGTGAAGATACAAGCGATTTGTTGCATGACAAGCTGTCTTAACCGCTTCCGCCCAAAAGTGCTTTGGCGTCTTGTACTCATCAAGCATCATTCTCGCCATTTCGATGAGCGTCCGGTTCTTCCTCTCAACAACTCCATTTTGTTGAGGTGTGTACGTAGCCGAGAACTCATGTGAAATCCCTTCTTCGTTAAGAAAGGTGTCTACATTTGCGTTCTTGAACTACGTTCCGTTGTCGCTTCGAACCTTCTTGATCTTTACTTCAAATTGGTTTTGGGCTTTCCTCGCGAAGTTTTTGAAGATCTTTTGGACCTGCGACTTTTCATTGAGAAAGAACACCCACGTAAATCTTGAAAAATCATCAACTATAACTAGACCAAAAGAATTTCCACAGAGACTTTTGTAAGCGTTGGGACCAAAAAGATCCATATGAAGTACCTCGAGTGGCCTCCTTGTGGTCATGATGTTCTTCACGGGATGCCTTCCTCCAACCTGTTTACCTGCTTGACAAGCGCTGCAAAGTCTATCCTTATCAAATATGACATTGTTAACGCCAAGGATATGATTACCTTTAATAAGATTGTCAAGGTTTTGCATGCCCACATGACCTAATCGTCTATGCCATAACCAACCTTTAGAAGCTTTAGCAATGAAGCAAGTTCTAGGTTGAGCCTTTTTAGTGAAATCAACAATGTAAAGATCACCTCTACGAGTGCCGGTAAAAACCATTTTATGATTATCTCTACGAAACACTTGGCAATCTACTTCAGTAAATAGGACATTGAAACCGAAATCAGCAAGTCTAGATACTGAAAGTAAATTGTATCCAAGAGATTCAATGAGCATAACATTTTTAATGGAGCTATCATGTGATATGGCCAACTTACCGAGGCCAACCACCTTACCCTTTGAGTTGTCACCGAAAGTGACAAACTTTCGAGGACCATCGTTTTCAGCAAGCTCATGAAACATGTCTTTATCTCCGGTCATGTGATCGGTACATCCACTATAAAGAACCCATTCCTTTCCACCTGCCATATATCCCTGAAGATTTGCCATAAGACCAAAGTGTCTCATTGCATCATCAAGATCAAAGTCATCATCATCATCCTCATCATAGTATCCATGTTCAACATCGTCAAGTGGTGGATCAATTCCAAGAGAGGGTGATTCGTTAGAGTGAGTTTAACAATGATTCCCTTTATGAATTCTAGTAGCTTCAGAGATAATATCGCTAATGATTCCAACAGTTCAAATAGACAATTACCAAACATAGGATCATTGGAGTTCATCTTACTCAAGGCAATAGACTTATGAAGAATTTCATCTAGATTTTTCAGGGAATAATTTGGAAATCATTCCTCAAGGAATTTCCATATAGTGTAGGCACACTCAAGAGTAGGCAAAGTTCCAATCAAGTTTCTAGGCAAGCCTCTAGATATAAGATTAACATTTCTAAGATTTCTAATCATGTCAATTGACTCATCAAGGGTAGGACGCAAAGGATCAGCATGAGGTGCACAAGGACTAGCAATGAACTTGTTCAAATGATGTTGATTGAAAATCACAAGCATCTCATTTTTCCACTCATGAAAGTACTCTCCATCAAGTATATGCACTCTATGTCTAAGACTCCCCAAAGTAGACTCATCCATCTTCCTCCAATGGTGATTAAACCAAAGCAATGGAGACCAAGGCTCTGATACCAATTGAAGTAGACTCATCCATCTCATTTTTTTGTTTGTGCTCTTGCATTTGTCTCACGCATATTTGTTTCCCCTTTCAAAAAAAAAACTTCATCTAGATTTCATTTCTTATTCTGTTCTGCATTTCCTTGCATCAAATTCATTGCAAATCTTTGTGAGATCTTATTTGCCTAGTGAGCTGAGGTGACAAGTGTTCTCACTGTAATGAATTCGGTCACACCGGCTTGTTATTTTCGGCCCCACCGATCCCTTTCGGTGTTACCGAATCATGCAACTCGGAGCAACCGACCTCATGATAGGAAAAACACCTTACCACTTGTTCATGTGTTCTTTTAATCCAGCTCCACTCCATGAATCTTGTCCTCTACCAGCATCACATTTTTCTTGCTGCTTTGATCTGTGACTCAAGGACCAAACCCATTTGTGACAATAAATACAGAAGACCCTTCTTGGAAATTGATGTCAAGGGGGGGGGGAGAGATCACATCAAAACTTTATCATATCTAGGGAGACAGAGATCACATCAAAACTTTATCGTATATAGGGAGAGAGAGAGATCACATCAAAACTTTATCATATCTCTAGGTGGAGAGAATACTGAAGAAGAGAGAGTAATCCTCAAGGATCCCAGATACTGGGTGTTCAAGAGGAGATAAGTCACACCTCTTTAAGAGGGGAAAGACATGTTCATATTTATTTGGTTTCTATGCCTTATGTTCTTTAGGTCTGATTTTCTGTTCCCTATCTTCTCCCAATATCCCATGTTAGATTTAGGGGGAACAAGAAATCTAAGGGAAGAAAATCCTTGAATTCATTGCACATCTTTACCTTTGGGGACATGTCTATGTTAAATGTGGTACTCAGTACTCACTCTACATGTCATCCCAGTCTTGGTTCTCTTGTGGTTTCTTTTGTTTGCTCTGGCTAGTCAGTGCATCTGTGTTATCTAACCTTGTTTACGCAGGTTCATTACATCCTAAGACAACTCAAGACCACAAGGTAAGTATATGCATTACAATCATGTATATGAGGATCTATTGCTGATGTACATACTGTTTGCAAGAGGGACTCGTGAGCATGAAGGTACTTTTCCCATATTTACATCTCTTACTCTGATGCATATAGCCAAGATACATGTAACACATTGCCCTCTTTGTCATGTTTATGCATTCACATGCTCCTATATTCCATATTTACATGATTGCATACATGTAGGGGGAGCCTATGCTTGTTACATGTGTTTCCAAGGCCTTACTTGTTATTCTCTATATCTTTATCTAAAGCTTTGATGTATGTCGTCATCAGTTACCAAGAAGGGGGAGATATAAAGCATAAGTGCTCCCTTGGTGATTTTGGTAATTTATGTCAACATATCTCTTATTGGACTAATACCTTTACCTAGTATGTTTCAGATAAGTTCAAAAATGGAGTGGCATGGACTAGAGGAAGTGGATCCCTCAAAATGCTAAGGACAAAAGGATTGGCTCTAGCTCAAAGCTCATGACTCTACATTTTCTATTTTAGTGATCCAAGATCACATTGAGTCTATAGGAAAAGCCAATACTATCAAGGAGGGATGAGGTGTTGCTTAATGAGGTTCTTGCTCAAAATGCTTAGTGATATGCTCAAAAGCCCTCAACTACTTTCTCACATCCATATGACCTAAACCAAAAGTCAAACTCGGCCCCACCGATACTTTCTATCCGGCGCCACCGAGTTCAGATGTCATAGCTACTGCCAAACCCTAAGCAAATCGGTCTCACCAATAGGGATCTCGGTCTCACCGAGATGGGATTTTAATCTCTCTTTTTAGCTTATTACCAAAATCGGTCCCACCGAGTTTGAGTAATCGGTCCTACCGAGATTACAATGTAAACTCTCTGTTTCCCTTCGTAATGTTTCGGTCCCACCTCCCATCGAGTTTACCTGACCAACTCTCTGGTTAGCTTATTACCAAAATTGGTCTCACCGAGTTAGTGTAATTGGTCTCACCAAGATTACGTTATGCCCTAACCCTGTCCATATCGGTCCTACCGAGTTTCATGTCGGTCCCACCGAAAATACTAACGGTCACTAGATTTACTAAATCGGTCTGACCGAGTTTTTCAATTCGGTCCCACCGAGATTGGTAAGTTGTGTGTAACAGTTAGATTTTGTGTGGAGGCTATATATACCCCTCCACCTCCTCTTCATTCACGGAGAGAGCCATCAGAACATCCATACACTTCCAACATACATTTTGTGAGAGAGAACCACCTACACTTGTGTTGAAGTGAAGATATTCCAATCCTACCTTATGAATCTTGATCTCTAGCCTTCCCCAAGTTGCTTTCCACTCAAATCTTCTTTCCACAAAATCCATATCCTGTGTGAGAGAGTTGAGTGTTGGGGAGACTAACATTTGAAGCACAAGAGCAAGGAATTCATCATAAACACAGCATTTGTAACTTCTTGGAGAGTGGTGTCTCCTAGATTGGCTAGGTGTCACTTGGGAGCCTCCGACAAGATTATGGAGTTGAACCAAGGAGTTTGTACGGGCAAGGAGATTGCCTACTTCGTGAAGATCTACCCCTAGTGAGGCAAGTCCTTCGTGGGCGACGACCATGGTGGGATAGACAAGGTTGCTTCTTCATGGACCCTTCATGGGTGGAGCCCTCCATGGACTCGCACAACCATTACTCTTCGTGGGTTGAAGTCTCCATCTACGTGGATGTACGATAGCACCACCTATCGGAACCATGGCTCAAAAATCTCTGTGTCTCCAAATTGCGTTTGCACATTCCAATCCCATCCCTTTACATTCTTGCAAATTGCATGCTTTAATTTCCGCTGCTCACATACTCTTTGCATGCTTTCTTGATATGTATTGTGATTGTTAAACTTGTGCTGAAAACTCCACTTAAATCTAAGGACATTAAAAAGTGCAACTTTGGTACATAGTGTCTAATCACCCCCCTCTAGACACCTCTTCTCGATCCCTTTTAGTTTCCTAGACATGGACATGAATTGTCATTTGATAACGGGATCACATCATTAGGAGAATGATGTGATAGACAAGACCCAAACTATAAACATAGCATATGATCGTCTTAAGTTTATTGCTATCGTTTTCTTCATGTGAAGTATATGTTCCGATGACCATAAGATCATGCAACACACTGACACCGGAAGAGTACCTTGTGTGTACCAAATGTCGCAACGTAACTGGGTGACTATAAAGGTGCTCTACAGGTATCTCCGAGGGTGTCTATTGAGTTGGCGTGGATCAAGACTGGGAGTTGTCACTCCATATGATGGAGAGGTATCTCAGGGCCCACTCGATAATACAGTATCACAATGAGCTTGCAAGCAATGTGACTAATGAGTTAGCCACGGGATCTTGTATTAAGGAATGAGTAAAGAGACTTGCTGGTAATGAGATTGAACTAGGTATGGAGATACTTACGATCGAATCTCGGGCAAGTAACATACCGATAAACAAAGCGAACGACATACGGGATTAGCCCAATCCTTGACATCGTGGTTCGACCGATAAGATCTTCGTAGAATATGTCGGAACGAATATGGACATCCAGGTCCCGCTATTGGTTATTGACCGTAGAGGTGACTCGGTCATGTCTGCATAGTTCTCGAACCCGCAGGGTCTACACACTTAATAGTTTCGTGACGATATTAGTATAGTTGAGTTATTATCGTGGCTACCGAAGGTAGTTCAGAGTCCCGGATGAGATTCCGTACGTGACGAGGAACTCCGGAATGGTCCAAAGGTGAAGACTGATATATTGGACGAGGGGTATTGGTCCGGAATTGCTCCGTGGGTACCGGGTGATGACCAACATGACCGAAAGGGGTTTCTGGGGGTCCCGACATGTGTTGGGGGCCTCATGGTCCAAGGTGAGGCAGAAAACTAGCCCACTAAGGGGCTGAGTGCCCCTCTCACCCCATCTCACATGACCGGGAGAGGTGGGGCGCCCTATCTAGGGTTCCCTCCACCTGGCTTGGGGGGCAAACAACCCTAGGGTTTCCCTAGGAGACGCCCCCATCTGCCTTGGCCTCCACGCGCCCCATCCTCCTCCCTCCCCCTATATATAGAGAGGTAGAGAGAGGGCAGCCGCACCTTTTGAGAACATCTCTACGCCATGGTGCTTCCTTCTTCTCCCTCGTAGTCCATCTTCTCCTCCGTAGTTCTTAGTGAAGCTCTGCTGAGATTCCTCCACCACCACCGCCATCATGCCATCGTGCTGCCGGATGACTCGAGCTACTACTTCACCGTCGCTCGCTGGATCAAGGAGGCGAAGGCATCATCATGCCGTACGTGTGTTGTGTTGAACGCGGAGGTGTCGTGCGTTCGGCAGTTGGATCGGGAGTTTGCGGGACGGATAGTGATTGGATCACGAAGATGTTTGCGGGACGGATCATGATTGGATCACGAAGATGTTCGACTACATCAACCATGTTTCTTAACGCTTCCGCTTAGTGATTTACAAGGGTATGTAGATGCAATCTCTCCTCTCATAGATGGTCATCTCCTAGATTGATCTTCGTGAGCATAGGAAAAGTTTTGTTTCCCATGCTACGTTCACGAATAGTGGCATCATGAGCTAGGTCTATGCGCAGATGGCATCATGAGTAGAACACAAAGGAGTTTGCGGGCGTTGTATTCAGATTGCTTCCTTCCTTGGTCTTTTCTTGATTTGGCGGTATTGTGGGATGATGCGGCCCGTACCAACCTTACATGTCCACGTACATGAGACCAGCTCCATCGACAGACATGTCACTTTGTTAAATAAAGATGGCTGGCGGGTGTGTGTCTTTACCACCTTAATTGAGTCGGATTTGACAAAGGAGGTCCTTGTAGAAGGTTAAATAGCAACTTGCATATCACCGTTGTGGCTTTTCATAGGTGAGAGTCGTTCTTGCTAGATACTCATAGCAGCCACGTAAAACATGCAACAACAATTAGAGGACGTCTAACTTGTTTATGTAGGGTATGTTGTGATATGATATGGCCAAACACATGATGAAATATATTTGATGTGTGAGATGATCATGTTCATAATAGTTTATATCGACTTGCATGTCGAATACGGCAACTGGCTGGAGTCATAGGATTGTCATCAATTATAGTATGACCTGCGTGTTAATCATTAAGAGCCATGTAATGATTTACTTTATCACTAAGCGGTAGCAATAGTAGTAGACACTAGTAGAAAAAGGGTCAAATGTGAAGCACATTAGTGCCGGTTTGTAAAAAAACCGACACTAATGTGATCAATAGTGCCGGTTCGTGGCTGTGATAAATAGTACCGGTTCGTGTTGAGCCTTTAGTACCGGTTCGTGCCACGAACCGGTACTAAAGGGGTAGTGGCAGGCTGGCGTCAGGCTGGGTCCCCACGAGCCCCTTTAGTACCGGTTTGTGTTACCAACCGGTACTAAAGGTCTAACCTATAGTACCGGTTCGTGCCACGAACCGGTACTAAAGGGGACAAGCCTTTAGTACCGGTTCGTGCCACGAACCGGTACTAAAGGGGCCAATTTTCAAACTCTACCCCCCCCCCCTGCCCGTGTATCGCCATTTCAGTTTTGAAAAAATCAAAAGAAAATGATAAAAACTTCAAAAAATAAAATCCTTCGAGAGGTAGTTATATTACTACATCTACTAGTTAGGAAAATTTGAAAACTTAAATTTGGACATGTTTTGCAAAAAGTGTAGGAAAAATGTAAAACGGCTATAACTTTTGCATACGATGTCGGAAAAAAACGTATAATATATCAAAAAATTCAGCACGAAAATCCGCTGTTTGGAATTTTTTAGAATCCTCAAATTCCAAAAGGAAAAAAAGATATGGTCAAATTTCAGTTTTTCTAAAAAAAATTGGTTAAATCTGGTCAAACTACTTATTCAAGAAGTATTAATGTTACTACATAATTATTCAAGAATATTAGTGTTACTAAATAATTATTTCATTTTTTTGAATTTTGGTCAAATATGGTCAAACTATGGTCAAACTGTGGTCAAACTATGGTCAAACTTATTCAAGAAATATTAGCGTTACTAAATAATTACTTTTTTTTAGAATAATAGTTTGAAACTCAAACGGTGAAATGTGTGACTTGATGCTCAAGCTAAACTCCTGAGGGTTAATAGGATTAACACCTTACTATTGTCAGGAAAACAACAAGTGCAGACTTGGAAACGAAGGAGAGAACCCGAAAGTTAAGCGTGCTTGGGCTAGAGTAGTGAGAGGGATGGGTGACCAGTCGGGAAGTTAGATGATTTGGAATGAGTGGTCCACACTTGAGCAGTTAAGAGAGGTGGTGATTAGAGACTAAATTATCAAATAATTCAGAAAAATTAAAAATCAAAAAAATATCAATTTTTTTTCCAAATTTTTTTTAAAAAAATTCAAAAAAAAAACCTTTAGTACCGGTTGGTAACACCAACCGGTACTAAAGGTCCCCCATACCAGGGCGTGAGCTCACGCCACGTGGTGGCACTTTAGCGCCGGTTCGTGCCGAACCGGTACTAAAGGGGGGGCCTTTAGTGCCCACACTTTAGTGCCAGTTCCATAACCGGCACTAAAGGCCCTTACAAACCGGTTTTAAAGGTCCATTTTCTACTAGTGAGAAGAATGGTTGGCGTGACAACCCCGATGGCGACATGATGATCTTGATCATGGTGTCATGTCGCTGACGATGGAGATCATGCTTGTGCTTTGGAGATGGAGATCAAAAGCACAAGTTGATGGCCATATAATGTCGCTTATGATTTGCATGTGATGTTAATCCTTTTATGCATCTTATTTTTCTTAGGACGAGGTAGCATTATAAGGTGATCCCTCACTAAAATTTTAAGATAAAATTGTGTTCTCCCCAAGTGTGCACCGCTGCGAAAGTTCGTCGTTTCGAGGCACCACGTGATGATCAGGTGTGATAGACTCTACGTTTACATACAACGGCTGCAAGCTAGTTTTGCACGTGTGGAACACTTGGGATAAACATGGCGAGCCTAGCATGTACAAACATGGCCTCAGAACACAGGAGACCGAAAGGTCGAACATGAGTCATATAGTAGATATGATCAACATGGATATGTTCCCCATTGAAACCACCTCATCTCACGTGATGATCGGACTTGGGTTGGTGAATTTGGATCATGTTACACTCAGATGACCGGAGGGATGCCAATTTGAGTGGGTGTTTTTAAGTAATATAATTAATAGAACTCATTATCATGAACAATAGTCTATATTGTGTTTGCAAATTATGTTGTAGATCAATAGCTCGCACTATAGCTCCTTGTTTTAATACGTTCCTAGAGAAAGACTAAATTGAAAGATATTGTAAGCAATTATGAGAACTAGGTCTGTAGTCTAAGGATTGTCCTCACTGCTACATAGAAGGCTTATGTCCTTGATGCACCGCTCGATGTACCAACCCCTCTAGCGTCATCTGTGGATGTTGTGAACAGCTAGCATCGGGTCTTCAAAGACGTTTTGAATGCCCTGGAATATATGAGATGTTCCAAGAGCCGAAATTGGTAATTCAGGCTCATGCCTGTGTTGAGAGGTATGAGACCTCTGAAAAGTTCTTTGAATACAAGATGGAGGAGAATAGCTCAGCCACTGAGCATGTGCTCAGAATGGCTGGGTGCTACAATCGCTTGAATCAAATGGGAGTTAATCTTCCAGATAAGATAGTGATTGACAGAGTTCTTGAAGGAAATATGCCCTAGAGGCAATAATAAAGTTGTTATTTATATTTCCTTATATCATGATAAGTATTTATTATTCATGCTAGAATTGTATTCACCAGAAACTTAGTACATGTGTGAATACATAGACAAAACAAAGTGTCCCTAGTATGCCTCTAGTTGACTAGCTCGTTAATCAAAGATGGTTATGTTTCCTGACCATAGACATGTGTTGTCATTTGATGAACGAGATCACATCATCAGAGAAAAATGTGATGGACAAGACTCATCCGTTAGCTTAGGAATGATTGTTAAGTTTTATTGCTATTGCTTTCTTCATGACTTATACATGTTCCTCTGACTATGAGATTATGCAACTCCCGAATACCGTAGGAACACCTTGTGTGCTATATAACATCACAACATAGCTGGGTGATTATAAAGATGCTCTACAGGCGTCTCCGAAGGTGTTTGTTGAGTTGGCATAGATCGAGATTAGGATTTGTCACTTTGTGTATCGGAGAGGTATCTCTAGGCCCTCTCGGTAATGCTCATCACTATAAGCCTTGCAAACAACGTGACTAATGTGTTAGTTACAGGATGATGCATTCTAGAACGAGTAAAGATACTTGCTGGTAATGAGATTGAACTAGGTATGTAGATATTGACGATCGAATCTCAGACAAGTAACATACCAATGACAAAGGGAACAACGTATGTTGTTATGCGGTTTGACCGATAAAGATCTTCGTACAATACGTAGGAGCCAATATGAGCATCCAGGTTCCGCTATTAGTTATTGATCAGAGATGTGTCTCGATCATGTCTACATAGTTCCCGAACCCATAGGGTCTGCGCTCTTAACATTCGATGACGATTTGTATTATGAATTATGTGTTTTTGATGACCTAAGTTTGTTCGGAGTCCCGGATGAGATCACGGATATGACGAGGAGTCTCAAAATGGTCGAGAGGTAGAGATTGATATATTGGAAGGTTATGTTCGGACACATGAATAGTTTCGGAGAGGTTCAGACATTTTTCAGAGTATCACACTACAAGGGAAACCCTTACCAGTAGCATTGGTTTTTTTGGCTATTAGTAGCACGGGAAGGCGTGCTCACTACTAGGAAAATGTTTATACATAGAAGTTTACCAGTAGCGTTTATTTGTCATGCCATGCTACTGGTAATTACTAGTAGCGCTTGTTTCTTTTGGGCATGCTACTAGTAAATATCTCCAACCGTGCCCTGCGGACAGGTCATACTACTAGCATGGGCTTGCTAGGACGCGCTAGCACTAGAAACATAGTCATAGCGCAGGCCATTGCATGCGCTACAACTAACCCAGCCCAGCGAGACAAGCAACCCGGCCTAGCGAACAAGCTCTCCATCCTTCTCTCATTTTCCTCCTCTTCCTCTGGCAAACCCTCGCTGCCGCCACCAATGGCGGGCGATTCCGGCTACTTCCCGGAGCCCTCGCCGGAGCAAAGCACACTCACGAGTTCTCCTGGCAACGACACTTCCTTCCCTCCGGCCAGATCCTCTACTCCTGGCCGCAAGCGCTCACGCGCGACCCCTCCCCGCGGCTAGGGTTTCGGATGCCTCCAACTCCAGTGCGGTGAGCTCTCCTCTTCCCTCGATTCATGCCCTCCTCTCTCCCCTTATTTCTTCTCTCCCCGCCCCTCACTAGTTTCTTCAATTCGGTGCAGCAGCCACCCTCCTCCATGGGCGAGGACGACACGGCACGCACATGGTCGAGCTTGCCGTCGTCTGCTCTAGTGCGGTGCTGGGCCAACGACCCCCCCCTCCAGGGCTCCTAGCTTGGGTAAGCACCCCCATCACCCTGGTTGTTTCACTTTCTTCCTCCTTTTTGCATCATGTTCTTGTTGCTCCATTGATTTGTTCATGGAGGCCATAAATTTATCCTTTTGCTGCAACTAAAAGCTGGTACTATGCCAGTACTGATAATACACATGGACTCACATTTGGATCTTTGTATGATTGGTGTTTTATTAGATGTTCAGATGCATGGTCTGGAACATGCATATTGAGTATTGGCAGCACTATTGGAAACTATCATCTTGTACTTCTGTCACACATGACATTGACCAAACAGTGAGCACAAGCCCATGCTTCGTGAACTCTTGGGGTAAGCACATGTAGCAATCGTCGAAGCAGTTTGATTGGTGCTTATATGTGATAAACATTGCAATGGTTCATAGTAGTACCATGTGCTAGGTACCTGATTCATTCATTTATAACTAGAAATAATCTTGAGGGTCTCTGAAGAATACACATGGATCACATCGCACTAGTACCTCTGAATCACATTGCACTACTAGTTCAGTTTCTGAAGAAACATGAATGAATTAATGCAGCTAGAAATGAATAGGACCAAATACCACCACTAAAGCAAGTTAGGTGCCACATCAAGAAAGGAACCTTTCTGTTTCGTGTCCTCACTGAAGCATCAAAGCCTCAACCAAACCTCTCACTATAACCAAGGAATTAAACAGCAAAAGATGATGATGATTACTGTGGGGGTTTACAATACTGCACAATAATTTTCTGTCAAAAAACTAAAGTTCGTGACAAAAGAAACTGAATTAATTGAAAACCAAAGGAATTTAGGAGCCTCATTAAGAAACTGCCATCTGGTTGGAAGTTAATCACTCGTTGGAGCATTTTTAGAACAGACATCACTGAAGCGTCAATGGCTCAACCAAATTGTTGGGGAACGTAGCAGAAATTCAAAATTTTCTACGCATCACCAAGATCAATCTATGGAGTAATCTAGCAACGAGGGGAAGGGGAGTGCATGTACATACCCTTTTAGATCGCTAAGCGGAAGCGTTACAAGAACGCGGATGAAGGAGTCGTACTCGTAGCGATTCAGATCGCGGTTGATTCCGATCTAAGCGCCGAACAACGGCGCCTCTGCGTTCAACACACGTGCAACCCGGTGAAGTCTCCCATGCCTTCATCTAGCAAGGAGAGAGGGAGAGGTTGGGGAAGACTCCGTCCAGAAGCAGCACGACGGCGTGGTGGTGGTGGAGGAGCGCGGTACTCCAGCAGGGCTTCGCCAAGCACTACGAGAGACGAGGAGGGAGAGAGGTAGGGCTGCGCCTTGGGAGAGAGAGACTCATGTGGTGGGCAGCCCCAAAACCTCCACTATATATAGGGGGAAGGGAGAGGGGAAGGCGCCCTAGGGTTTCCCCTAGAGGGGGGGGGGCAGGCAGATGGGATCTCCCCTTTGGGTGACTTGGCCCCCAAGCCAGGAGGTGGGAACCCTAGATGGGGCGCCCCAAACCCCCTAGTCACGTGGGAATAGGTGAAGGGGGCGCACAGCCCTTTAGTGGGCCGGTTTGCCCCCTCCCCTTGGCCCATGAAGCCCCCCAAACACTTGTCGGGGCTCCCGAAACACCTTTCGGTCATGCTGGTCATCACCCAGTACCTCCGGAACACTTCCTGACTCCAAAACCCTTCGTCCAATATATCAATCTTCACCTCCGGGCCATTCCGAGACTGCTCGTGACGTCTGGGATCTCATCCGGGACTCCGACCAACATTAGGTAACCGCGTACATACCTTCCCTATAACCCTAGCATCATCGAACCTTAAGTGTGTAGACCCTATGGGTTCGGGAACCATGCAGACATGACCGAGACAACTCTTCGGCCAATAACCAACAGCGGGATCTGGATACCCATGTTGGCTCCCACATGTTCCACGATGATCTCATCGGATGAACCACGATGTCAAGGATTCAATCAATCCCGTATACAATTCCCTTTGTCTATCGGTATAGTACTTGCCCGAGATTCGATCATTGGTATGCCGATACCTTGTTCAATCTCGTTACCGGCAAGTCCCTTTACTCGTTATGTAACACATCATCCCGTGATCAACTCCTTGATCACATTGTGCACATTATGATGATGTCCTACCGAGTGGGCCCAGAGATACCTCTCTGTCACACGGAGTGACAAATCCCAGTCTCGATTCGTGCCAACCCAACAGACACTTTTGGAGATACCCGTAGTGCACCTTTATAGCCACCCAGTTACGTTGTGACGTTTGGTACACCCAAAGCATTCCTACAGTATTCGGGAGTTGCACAATCTCATGGTCTAAGGAAAAGATACTTGACATTTAGAAAAGCAGTAGCATACGAACTACACGATCTTGTGCTAGGCTTACGATTGGGTCTTGTCCATCACATCATTCTCCTAATGATGTGATCCCTATATCAATGATATCCAATGTCCATGGTCAGGAAACCATGACCATCTGTTGATCAACGAGCTAGTCAACTAGAGGCTCACTAGGGACATGTTGTGGTCTATGTATTCACACATGTATTGCGGTTTCCGGTCAATATAATTATAGCATGAATAATTGACAATTATCATGAACAAGGAAATACAATAATAACCATTTTATTATTGCCTCTAGGGAATATTTCCAACAGTCTCCCACTTGCACTAGAGTCAATAATCTAGTTCACATCACTATGTGATTGTAATGAATCGATACCCATGGGGTTTGATCATATCTTGCTTGTGAGAGAGGTTATTAGTCAACGGATCTGAACCTTTCAGATCCGTGTGTGTTTTGCAAATCTCTATGTCATCTCCTAGATGCAGCTACCACGCTCTATCCGGTTTACTACTCAGAATAATCCGGATTAGTGTCAAAGTTTGCATCGGCGTAACCCTTTACAACGAACTCTTTTACCACCTCTATATCCGAGAAAAATCCTTAGTCCACTAGTTACTAAGGATAAGTTTGACCGTTGTCCTGTGATCCATTCCTAGATCACTCTTGTACCCCTTGACTGACTCATGGCAAGGAACACTTCCGGTGCGGTACACAGCATAGCATACTATAGAGCCTACGCTGGAAGCATAGGGGACGACCTTCGTCCTTTCTCTCTCTTCTGCCATGGTCATGTCTTTAGTCTTACTCAATACTCACACCATATAACACAGCCAAGAACTCCTTCTTTGCTGATCTATTTTGAACTCCTTCAAAATCTTGTCACGATATGTATTCATTTGAAAGTACTATTAAGCGTTTTGATCTGTCCTTATAGATCTTGATGCTCAATGTTCAAGTAGCTTAATCTAGGTTTTCCATTGAAAAACACTTTTCAAATAACCCTATATGCTTTCCAAAAATTCTAAATCATTTCCGATCAACAATATGTCAACAACATATACTCATCAGAAATGCTATAGTGCTCCCACTCACTTCTTTGGAAAATACAAGTTTCATATAAACTTTGTATAAACCCAAAATCTTTGATCATCTCATGAAAGCGTATATTCCAACTCCGAGATGCTTACTCCAGTCCTTAGAAGGATTGCTGGAGCTTTGCACACTTGTTAGCATCTTTCAAGATTGACAAAACCTTCTGGTTTATCACATACAACCTTTCCTCAAGAATATCGTCGAGGAAACAATGTTTTTTTTGACATCCTATCTGCAAGATTTCATAAATCATGAAGTAATTGCTAATATAATTCCAACAGACTCTTAGCATCACTACGAGTGAGAAAGTCTCATCGTAGTCAACTCCTTGATCTTGTCGGAAAACATCTTAACGACAAGTCGAGCTTTCTTAATGGTGATACTTACCATCATTGTCCGTCTTCCTTTTAAAATCCATCTGTACCCAACAGCCTTTACGACCATCAAGTAGTTCTTCCAAAGTCTATACTTTGTATTCATACATGGATCCTCTCTCGAATTTTATGGCCTCGAGCCATTCGTCCGAATCCGGGCCCACCATCGCTTCTCCATAGCTCGTAGGTTCATTGTTGTCTAGCAACATGACCTCCAAGACAAGATTACGTACCACTCTGGAGTAGTACGTATCTTTGTCGACCTACGAGTTTTTGGTAGTGACTTGATCCAAAGTTTCATGATCAATATCATCAGCTTCCACTTCAATTGGTGCAAGCGCGACAAGAACAACTTCCTGTGCCCTGCTACACACTAGTTGAAGCGACGGTTCAATAACCTTATCAAGCCTCCACCATCCTCCCACTCAATTATTTCGAGAGAAACTTTTCCTCGAGAAAGGACCCATTTCTAGAAACAATTACTTTTGCTTCCGGATCTGAATTAGGAGGTATACGCAACTGTTTTGGGTGTCCTATGAAGATGCATTTATCCGCTTGGGGTTCGAGTTTATCAGCATGAAACTTTTCACATAATCGTCGCAGCCCCAAACTTTCAAGAAACGACAGCTTTAGGTTTCTCTAAACCATAGTTCACACGGTGTCATCTCAACGGAATTACGTGGTGCCCTATTTAAAGTGAATGCGGTTGTGTCTAATGCCTATCCCATGAACGATAGTGGTAATTCGATAAGATACATCATGGTATGCCCCATATCCAATAGGGTGCATCTATGATGTCCGGACACACCATCACACTATGGTGTTCCAGGCGGTATTAGTTGTGAAACAATTTCCACAATGTCTTAATTTTGTACCAAACACGTAACTCAGATATTCATCTCTATGATCATATCATAGACATTTTGTCCTCTTGTCACGACGATCTTCAACTTCACTCTGAAAATACTTGAACCTTTCAATAATTCAGACTTGTGTTTCATCAAGTAAGTATCCTCAGCATCTAGTCAAATCATCTGTGAAGTAAGAACACAACGATATCCACTGCGTGCCTCGACACTCATTGAACAGCACACATCAAAATGTATTACTTCCAACAAGTTGCTCTCTTATTCCATCTTACTGCATGTCTCAAGTGATTTAGAATCAAGTGAGTCCAAACGATCCATCTGCATGGAGTTTCTTCATGCGCACATACCAATAGACATGGTTCGCATGTCTCAAACTTTTCAAAAACGAGTGAGTCCAAAGATCCATCAACATGGAGCTTCTTCATGCGTTTTATACCAATATGACTCAAATGGCAGTGCCACAAGTATGTGGTACTATCATCATTATCTTAGATCTTTTGGCATGAACATGTGTATCACTACGATCGAGATTCAATAAACCATTCTTTTAGGTGCAAGACCATTGAAGGTATTATTCAAATAAATAGAGTAACCATTATTCTCCTTAAATGAATAACCGTATTACGATAGACATAATCCAATCATGTCTATGCTCAATGCAAACACAAAATAACAATTATTTAGGTTTAACACCAATCTCGATGGTAGAGGGAGCACGCGATGCTTGATCACATCAACCTTGGAAGCACTTCCAACACACATCGTCATCTCACCTTTAGCTAGTCTCCGTTTATTCTGTAGCTCTTTTATTTCGAGTTACTAACACTTAGCAACCGAACCGGTATCTTAATACCCTGGTGCTACTAGGAGTACTAGTAAAGTACACATTTAATACAATGTATATCCAATATACTTCTGTCAACCTTGCCAGCCTTCTCATCTACCAAGTATCTAGGGTAGTTCTACTTCAGTGACTGTTCCCTCATTACAGAAGCACTTAGTCTCGGGTTTGGGTTCAATCTTGGGTTTCCTCACTGGAGCAGCAACTGATTTGTCGTTTCATCAAGTACCCCTTCTTGCCCTTGCCCTTCTTGAAACTAGTGGTTTCACTAACCATCAACAATTGATGCTCCTTCTTGATTTCTACTTTCGCGATGTCAAACATCGCGAATATTTCAAGGATCATCATATCTATCCCTGATGTGTTATAGTTCATCACAAAGCTCTAGCAGCTTGGTGGCAATGACTTTGGAGAAACATCACTATCTCATCCGGAAGATTAACTCCCACTCAATTCAAGTGATTGTTGTACTCAGACAATCTGAGCACAAGCTCAACGATTGAGCTTTTCTCCCTTAGTTTGCAGGCTAAGAAACTCGTCGGAGGTCTTATACCTCTTGACGTGGGCACGAGCCTGAAATCCCAATTTCAGCCCTCGAAACATCTCATATGTTCCGCGACATTTCGAAATCGTCTTCGGTGCCTCAATTCTAAACCGTTTAACATTACTGAACTATCACGTAGTTATCAAAACGTGTATGTCAGATGTTCGCAACATCCACAGACGACGTTCGAGGTTCAGCACACTGAGCGATGCATTAAGGACATAAGCCTTCTACGCAGCAATGAGGACAATCCTCAGTTTACCGGCCCAGTCCGCATAATTGCTACTATCAACTTTCAACTAAATTTTCTCTAGGAACATATCTAAAACAGTAGAACTAAAGCGCGAGCTACGACATAATTTGCAAAAACCTTTTGACTATGTTCAGGATAATTAAGTTCATCTAATGAACTCCCACTCAGATAGACATCCCTCTAGTCATCTTAAGTGATACATGATCCGAGTCAACTAGGCCGTGTCCGATCATCGCGTGAGACGGACTAGTCATCATCGGTGAACATCTTCATGTTGATCGTATCCATTATACGACTCATGTTCGACCTTTCGGTCTCTTGTGTCCGAGGCCATGTCTGCACATGCTAGGCTCGTCAAGTCAACCTAAGTGTTTCGCATGTGTAAATCTGGCTTACACCCGTTGTATGTGAACGTTAGAATCTATCACACACGATCATCACGTGGTGCTTCGAAACAACGAACTTTCGCAACGGTGCACAGTTAGGGGGAACACTTTCTCGAAATTATTATGAGGGATCATCTTACTTACTACCGTCGTTCTAAGCAAATAAGATGCATAAACATGATAAACATCACATGCAATCAAATAGTGACATGATATGGCCAATATCATTTTGCCCCTTTTGATCTCCATCTTCGGGGCTCCATGATCATCATCGACACCGGCATGATACCATGATCTCCATCATCGTGTCTCCATGAAGTTGTCTCGCCAACTTATTACTTCTACTACTATGGCTAACGGTTTAGCAAAGAAGTAAAGTAATTACATGGCGTTATTCAGTGACACGCAGGTCATACAATAAATTAAGACAACTCCTATGGCTCTTGCCGGTTGTCATACTCATCAACATGCAAGTCGTGATTCCTATTACAAGAACATGATCAATCTCATGCATCACATATCATTCATCACATTCTTTTTGGCCATATCACATCACATAGCATACCCTGCAAAAACAAGTTAGACGTCCTCTCATTGTTGTTTGCATGTTTTACGTGGCTGCTATGGGTTTCTAGCAAGAACGTTTCTTACCTACGCAAAATCCACAACGTGATATGCCAATTGCTATTTACCCTTCATAAGGACCCTTTTCATCGAATCCGATCTGACTAAAGTGGGAGAGACTGGCACCCGCTAACCACCTTATGCAACAAGTGCATGTCAGTCGGTGGAACCTGTCTCACGTAAGTGTACGTGTAAGGTCGGTCCGGGCCGCTTCATCCCACAATACCGTCGAAACAAGATAGGACTAGTAACGGTAAGCATATTGAACAAAATCAATGCCCACAACAACTTGTGTTCTACTCGTGCATAGAATCTACGCAATAGACCTAGCTCATGATGCCAATATTGGGGAACGTAGCAGAAATTCAAAATTTTCTACGCATCACTAAGATCAATCTATGGAGTAATCTAGCAACGAGGGGAAGGGGAGTGCATCTACATACCCTTGTAGATTGCTAAGCGGAAGCGTTACAAGAACGCGGATGAAGGAGTCGTACTCGTAGCGATTCAAATCGCCGTTGATTCCGATCTAAGCGCCGAACAACGGCGCCTCCGCGTTTAACACACGTGCAGCCCGGTGACGTCTCCCATGCCTTGATCTAGCAAGGAGAGAGGGAGAGGTTGGGGAAGACTCCGTCCAGCTGCAGCACGACGGCATGGTGGTGGTGGAGGAGCGCGGTACTCCAGCAGGGCTTCACCAAGCACTACGAGAGACGAGGAGGGAGAGTGGTAGGGCTGCGCCTTGGGAGAGGTAGACTCATCTGTTGGGAAGCCCCAAAACCTCCACTATATATAGGGGGAAGGGAGAGGGGAAGGCGCCCTAGGATTTCCCCTAGGGGGGGGGCGGCCAGGGCAGATGGGATCACCCCTTTGGGCGACTTGGCCCCCAAGCCAGGAGGTGGGAACCCTAGATGGGGCGCCCCAAACCCCTTGGTCACATGGGAATAGGTGAGGGGGGCGCACAACCCCTTAGTGGGCTGGTTTGCCCCCTCCCCTTGGCCCATGAAGCCGCCCCAACACTTGTCGGGGCTCCGGAAACACCTTTCGGTCATGCTGCTCATCACCTAGTACCTCCGGAACACTTCCGGACTCCAAAACCCTTCGTCCAATGTATCAATCTTCACCTCAGGACCATTCCTGGACTCCTCATGACGTCCAGGATCTCATCTGGGACTCGGAACAACATTCGGAAACTGCGTACATACCTTCCCTATAACCCTAGCGTCATCGAACCTTAAGTGTGTAGACCCTACGGGTTCGGGAACCATGCAGACATGACCGAGACAACTCTCCGGCCAATAACCAACAGCGGGATCTAGATACCCATGTTGGCTCCTACATGTTCCATGATGATCTCATCGGATGAACCACGATGTCAAGGATTCAATCAATCCCGTATACAATTCCCTTTGTCCACCGGTATAGTACTTGCCTGAGATTCGATCATCGGTATGCCGATACCTTGTTTAATCTCGTTACCGACAAGTCTCTTTACTCGTTCCGTAACACATCATCCCGTGATAAACTCCTTGATCACATTGTGCACGTTATGATGATGTCCTACCGAGTGGGCCCAGAGATACCTCTCCGTCACACGGAGTGACAAATCCCAGTCTCGATTCGTGCCAACCCAACAGACACTTTTGGAGATACCCGTAGTGCACCTTTATAGCCACCCAGTTACATTGTGACGTTTGGTACACCCAAACCATTCCTACCGTATCCGGGAGTTGCACAATCTCAAGGTCTAAGGAAAATATACTTGACACTTAGAAAAGCTTTAGCATACGAACTACACGATCTTGTGCTAGGCTTAGGATTGGGTCTTGTCCATCACATCATTCCCCTAATGATGTGATCCCGTTATCAATGACATCCAATGTCCATGGTCAGGAAACCATGACCATTTGTTGATCAACGAGCTAGTCAACTAGAGGCTCACTAGGGACATGCTGTTGTCTATGTATTCACACATGTATTGCGGTTTCCAGTCAATACAATTATAGCATGAATAATAGACAATTATCATGAACAAGGAAATACAATAATAACCATTTTATTATTGCCTCTAGGGCATATTTCCAACACAAATATCTCCCTGTCCTACTCCTTTCTGCCAAACTAAAATTGAATGTACAAATAAGAGCTAGGATTCAGAGACAGGAAGTTACTTGAGCTCGTTTAATCCATGGTTGTTTACTTTGACCGCCTTCAGTTATGCAACAAGTTATTTGTGAATGAACAAACAGTAGGGACATTTAGCTGCATAGTTGTATTAACAGTAACTTAGTTGGAACTGGAAAGCTTTAGCTGAGTGGATGTACATTGTTTATTCTGCTTAGAACAGTAAATGGCATAATTACTGTAATCTCTTAGTGGTTATGTGACAAATGTTCTAACCTTTTTATGCTGTAAATTATAGATCCGTAGGAAGGCGTTGGAACATTTCTTTCATCCTTACTGGCTCAATGCTGTTGATTGACATTTTAGCTATCTATGTGTATCAGATGTCGGCCACACGATGTTGCTCTCGTCGAGCTCAAAGCACGCGCCGTCATGGCCTGCCTCCGGCTGCTTCAGCAGGCCAAGGAACAAGAATGCGCCTGCGCCCGGTGACCTAGGCCTCTCCATCGACTGTCCAACGGTGACACCAAGTCACCTCAGCAAGCGCTGCCTCGCCCGGCTACCTTTATTCCACTCTGGCATAGCTGATGGTAAGCCCCTCCTCTGATCCCTCTCATGCCCTGCTTGCTTGCTGATGTGTTGTTGCTTTTACTCCAGCAGTTTTGTGTAGTTGTAATGAAAAGTTGCAGGAGTATTTTTGTGTAGTTTTTCTTGCATCTGGCAACTTTTGTAGTGCAAATTTTGCTTGCATTAGGAGTAATTTCAGTAGTTTTACTGTAGAAGTACTTTTGCCAATTGGCAAGTCTCAATACTCCTACTGACAGCAGTACTAGTAGCTCCTCTTTTGCCAATTGCAAGCTCCTCTTTACTCTAATTGTTTTTCACAGTATAGTACACCTGGATTACATTTTTTTCACATCAAAATCTACCACATGATTGTATCGTAATTCAGTCAATTACTACCTGGTTGTGCATTACGGTACAATATAGTACATTTACATCATTGTTTTTCATGTCTGTCGATGTGCAGGAAATTCATCTGTTACTAGAACAACACCATCTGATATTGGCCCTGGAAGGTCCTGCTCAGTAGCAAAGAGGAGACGACATCAGTACTAGGCGAGCAGCAACAAAGAAGATGGAGGCGCCGGTCGCTTGGCCGCAGCTGAGGAGGGAGAGGTGGACAGTGAGGGGAGGTGGAGGGAGGAGGGAGAGGCGGAGGTGGCGAACGACATCGACACAGACACAGGGTTCTAGCGGCGACGACAACGACATAGTCACGGTTCTGCAGCAGCGACGACGACAGCGATACCATCACGGTGCTGTGGCAGCGACGACAACATCAACACCATCAACACGGGCTTCTGGAGGCGCCGACGCCGACGACCTATACGCGTGTATATATATATATATATATATATATATATATATATATATATATATATATATATATATATATATATATAGGGCTGGACTATTTTGTTACCGGTAACAGAATATTATTCTGTTACCCTCGGTCCCTATAAGGCGAGGCCGGCCCAAAAGAAGAAAACTACCATGATCCCTCCACAGATCCTTCTTACCACCTCCTCCCCGTGCCCACCGCCGCCCGACCTCCTCCCCACCGTGTCGCCGGCCGGCCTCCTCCCAGCGCGCCTCTGGCCGGCCTCCTCCCCCCGCGCCGTCGGCCGGCCTCCTCCCAGCATGCCTCTGAGCAGCCTCCTCCCCACCGCGCCACTGGCCGGCCTCCTCACCACCGCGCTGCCGTCCGGCATCCTCCCCCGGCGAGCCCCAGCTCCGGTGACCTCCACCCCCAGCGAGCCCCAGCTCCGGTGACCCCCAGCCCCGGCGCTCCCCATCCCTAAAGACCCCCATCCCTAGCGGCCCCAGCCCTGACAAACCCCATCTTCGGCAACCCCCATCCCCACCCACCACCGTCGCGGCACCGGGCCGGCGCGACCAGTACCATCGTCGATGTCACATCCCTAGCTTCTGGCATTGCTCTAGGTTAGCTTCATGTGTGCATCATGTCTATATTTTTGAAATTTGAATTGAGGAATTTTCAAAAGCCTCAGGAAACCTCTGAAAATAATCAACAATTAAATCTTCTCAAATGTGTCCAAGAAAATGTTCCTGTTACTCTATAAAAATATTGGTAAGAGGTAAAATTTAAACCAATATTTTTGGAGTCACAGAGATAATTATTTTGGCCATTTGAATTAATCCAATAACTACTTGCTTTGGATTTATATTTAATATATATTAAATATGACTCCAATAATTCTGGAAGTTTGTGAGTGGCATTGTATATATTTTAGCAAGCCACATAAAAATCTACAAAATTTATTTAAATGATTTAGTTGCTAAACTAAATTAAAACAAACAGAACAAAAATAGAAAACAGTAAATATAAGACAGAAAGCAGAGAGAGAGAAGGAATCTCACCTGGGCTTACCTGGCGGCCCAAGTGGCCGGCCCAGCCCACCACCACAGCCTCCCCGTCGTCTTCCTCCCTCGACAGAAGGACGAGCGCGTGCCCGCCGCGCGCTGGCCACGCGCCTCGCCAGCTCCTGCTTACCGCTCTCCCCCGACGCTCTGGACGCCCTGGACGTCGACACGCGGCCTCCCCGACCGCCCCTCACTCTCTCCCGAGCTCCCCCCCTCCTCTGTTTCTTTCTCCCTCTCGTGCCGAGCGCAGCCGTCGCCACCGACGCTGTTCGCCGCGGCCACCGGCCACCCCTCGCCTTGCCGATGCCTCCAGAAGAACCGTCGCGCCTTCTTCTTCGTCTCCACCAACCCATGTGACGCCGGAAGCCTCGGAGCGCCGTCCCCGACGTCTTCCTCCTCCTCGGGCCACCGAGATCGCCGGCGACCTCCCGTCATCACCAGCCCCTCCCCGAGCCCGCCGTTCGCCTCGTCGCCACCGCAGTGAGCTCCTGCCCCTGTTCCCCTTCTCCGCTCCCTCTCTCGCACGCCGTAGCTGCTGCACCGAGCTCACCCGCACCCGCCGCCGCCTGTGCTCACCGCCGGCGTGACTCCGGCCACGCAACGGCTCAGTCGACCCGTCCATCTTGTTCACCGCATCATGTAGGCCACCATTAGTGCCTCAGCTCGCTTGCTCGCACACTGCAACGCTGCCCGCACCCATGCCCGAACTCCGGCGGCCGCAACCGAGCTTGCCGCCGTCGATATAGGTCGCCCCCGGCCTATCTGACCGCACCACTCGACGCGCTGGATCACCAGCTGCCCGTAGGTGGTCTCCTCCGTCCGTTTGGACGCCGGAGCAAGAAACCCGAGGGTCTCCGCCGTCTCAGCCTCGCCGGCGTCAAGCCGCCGGCGGGTTAGGCCCTGCTGACCAGGGGTTTGACCCCCCTGGGTCGATGACAGGTGGGGCCAGCCCCCCCTGTTAGTTAGTTAGTTTATTTTAATTTAATTACCCCCCCTGCTGACACTGACATGTGGGCCCTAGTGCCTTAATCCTTAATTAAACTAAACTAAACCCCCCCTGTTTAAACCTATGACGCTGACATATGGGTCCCACAGGTCAGTTTGACCTGGACGGCGCCCGTTGACCTGCTGATGTCACTATGAGGTCATGCTGACGCCATAATTCATTTTCTGGAATTATTTTAATTCTAAATAATCAGAAAATGCCTAAAACTTCAATAAATCATAGAAAATTAACCGTAACTCCAAATTAAATAAATTATATATGAAAAATTATCAGAAAAATTCAAGGAATCCATCTGTACCATTTTCATGCATGTTAGAACAACTTATCACTACTGTTTAGGACAAATGAAGTGAATGGCATTTGAATAATCACATATGGAGTTTGAATTTGAATCTTGTATTCAAACCAACCCCATTTAACTTGTTGCTAGATGCATTAGCCCAAAACACATTCATATTGCCATGTCATAGCATGCATCATATTGTGCATTGCATTGATTGTGTTTCTTCTGTGTTTGCCGGTGTTGTTCCCCCTCGGTAGACGTTGTATCGACGATGTGATCGTTGACACTGATGAAGACTCAATGCTATCTTCAGAAGTGCCAGGCAAGCAAAACCCCCTTGTTCATTCCGATAAAATCCCACTCTCTCGCTCCTGCTCTCTTTTACTGCATTAGGACAACAACGACATATTTGATACTTGCTGCGGTAGCTGAACCCTTTATCCTTTGCATGACCTGTCATTGCCACAGTAAATAGATGAAACCCACTAGCATGAGTAGGAGTTGTTTGAGCCCTATTGTGCCTACTCATTCATGCTTGTTTGTCATGCCTGCTACTGCTTAGAGTTGAGTCAGGTCTGATTCGTCGGGGATGAATCAGAGGCGTGTGAACATGTCCTACTGTGTGTGAGCTAAGTGCGTGAACACGATTTGGTAAAGGTAGCGGTGAGAGGCCATGTAGGAGTACATGGTGGGTTGTCTCATTGCAGCCGTCCTTAGGAACTGAGTTCTGTGTTTGTGATCCATGACCAGCTACTACCACACATTGGAATGCTTAAGTGCCCCTCTCGACTTATTAATCAACATGATCTCTGTCCAGGAGTTGCAACTAGTTTCTGGTGTTTGTAGGTAGTGTTAGTAGTCTACCAAGTGGCACCCGGTACAGGTGGGCTTGGGACAGACTAGGCACAGTGGCACGGTGTACCAAGTGGCACCCGGATGGTGGGCTTGGGAACCCTGCTCACATCGTTCGGGGCCGTGAGCGACACCCCGGCCGGATCTCCTTGCGGATGGAACCCGAATAGGCGATAAACCTGGACTAGAGACTTTTTCGGTTAGTCAGGTCGTGGCCGACTCCCTCGCCCGGCTTCCGCTTGAAGGTTGCCGAGGTACATGACGTGTACAGGGCGGTAAGTGGCGAGAGCGTGTGTGAAGAAGTACACCCCTGCAGGGTTAACCTCATCTATTCGAATAGCCGGATTCCTCGGATATGGAAACGTGGACCCCTTGCATAGTTCATAGACAAGTGAAAGTGGATACTCTAAAATACGCAAGATAAGCGTGAGTGCTATGGATGGCGTTCTCGTAGGGAGACGGGAGCGGATCCATAGTGGTGTATTGGTTGGTGAATATGTGGACTCGTGTGCGCGACCTCAAAAGAGTTGCTTGCAGTCGTAGTTCAGGATAGCCACCGAGTCAAAGCTGGCTTGCTGCAGTTAAACCCCACCATCCCCTTTGTTGATAATGATGCATATGTAGTTAGTTCTGATGTAAGTCTTGCTGGGTACATTTGTACTCACGTTTGCCTATTTTATGTTTTTGCAGAGAGACTTCGGTCTCACTAGTAGTTTCGCGTGGACTTTGACGTTTAGCTTGATACCTCAGCTACGATCTTGTGCCCTCGGCAGGATCTGATAGATAGTCAGGCTTCTCAGCCTTTTTCATTTATAGATGTCTGTACTCAGACATGATAGCTTCCGCTTGTGCTTTGACTTGTATGCTCTGATTGTTGGGTCATGAGACCCATGTTTGTAATATCTCGCTCCTCGGAGCCTATTGAATAAATTACTTGAGTCATAGAGTCATTTTGTGATGCCATGTTGTAATGCACATATCGAGCATATTGTGTGTATGTTATTGAAATGCTTGGTATGTGTGGGATCTGACTATCTAGTTGTTTATCTTTAGTAGCCTCTCTTACCGGGAAATGTCTCCTAGTGTTTCCACCGAGCCATGGTAGCTTGCTACTGCTCCGGAACACTTAGGCTGGCCGGCATGTGTCCTTCTTCGTTCCTGTGTCTGTCCCTTCGTGGAAATGTCACGCGATGAATACCGGAGTCCTGTTAGCCTGCTACAGCCCGGTTCACCGGAGTCCTGCTAGCCCAGTGCTACAGCCTGGATTCACTCGCTAATGACCGACACGTTCGATGCTGGGTCATGGATGCCTGTCCCTGTAAGTCTGTGCCACTTTGGGTTTACGACTAGCCATGTCAGCCCGGGCTCCTTATCATATGGATGCTAGCGACACTGTCATATACGTGTGCCAAAAGGCGCAAACGGTCCCGGGCTAAGGTAAGGCGACACCCGTGGGAATACCGTGCGTGAGGCCGCAAAGTGATATGAGGTGTTACATGCTAGATCGATGTGGCATTGAGTCGGGGTCCTGACAGCGTTGGTATCGGAGCTTGACTGCCTGTAGGATTACCAAGCCAAACTGGTCGAAGTTGAGTCTAGAAATTCTTAGTTATATGTAGGGGAATTGATTGTGGGATGGAACGTAAGGCTCTTTTTACTCCTTATACCTCATGCCCTTCTGATATGAGTCATCTTATCTTTCCTGCGGGGTTAAGGAACTAGGCTATCTCTTCTTTCTATCAGGATCACGCGTTACTAATTCGTAGACTTATAAGATTGTTGGATTTAAGCTTGAGTTCAGTTTCTACTACTTCTGTATGTTAATTGTTGATCTCGAAATCTTGATATTGTGCTTCTGAGTGGTTATGCCACCATTTTTGTGAATGTCTCAAATCTTTTCTGAGCATTTACAGCCGTTATGCTGTCCGAGTCATTCCAGGTTTCTAAACAGTCTGATGCACTTGCAGATTCCTTCCTTCCATTTCAATGTTCCTTTGGGCCAGATTATCCACACTAATTAGTAAGTTGAGGTACTTTATTGCCTCGACATATATGTTGGAATAATTATTATGACCCTAGGTGTTTTAGGGAGTCACCTAGTAATCTAGCAACGTTTTGTGTTCCCAGTGTGATGATTCTGGCCTTTATTCTCGAAAGCATCCCGTGATGCCACATAGTTAGTAGGTATTCTATTCCTGGGTTCTTGAACCCGAGATTCACTTTACTTACTTCATGTTGATAGTAATTGCTAGCGCCTTTAGGATATTAGTAACCTTTGCGATAGTCCTCAAGGTCCGTGGTATATCCTTCTTCCAAATACCATGAACCACTTACGGCAAAAGTTTGTTGGATCAAAAGATCACAACAGGAGTGCTCTCGATGGGTTCTCCATTCATAATTGTGACTCTGCCAGTTCTACCTTTCCGCATGGATTGTCCGGAAGAAATATGTTGAACTCGTTCGACATGCTAATCTATGCATTCACAACTCAGAAAATCATATGTTCCTTTGAGTTGTCCCTCTTTAGTTGTTTTCTGGCCCTCGTCTATCAATTGATAGCCAGGAGTAATTGTGCATTCGTGTTATCAATGCTTATTACTATTGTGGTCCGTCAAGCCATTCTGTCCTGAATGACTAGGAGAAACAAACTCCAGTACCTCTTCCATATCCAAGATTGGGTCAAAGAAGTTGTGCTCCGCAGATCAAATTGCTAATCCAGCTTTTGTTCTGTTCTACCTTGGAGTATTACCATCTTTATATCGGGATTGTTATAGGAATTGCACACCATCCTATGAACTCTTGGTACAGTGATACTTCTTGCCATCATTAGTCATTCCTCGGTCTTCGTGTTGATGCAACCGGATTACCGACAAATGAATTGTGATGTGTGAAATCAATACGCCTAGCAACCTCGTTGCTGGGTAGTTAAAGGACAATAATTTCATTCTTAGTGTGTTGGTTATTGAATCATCATTCTAAGATTGATCGTGCTACCTAGTCCATTCTCCTGGTTCACCCTTCGATTGATGAGTTAGGATCTTGTCAAGTCCTCACTCATTTGATCATATCGTCTTGCCCTCAAAAGCGAGATTGTTCTCGAGCTTAGTAACATACCGGTGGTTCGTGATTTTTGAATGTCTTCTCGGAAGTATCACCAGGTCGTCACCTGATCGTTATGTTGAGCTCGTGATCAAGTTGGTTTATTCTTGTGAACCACCTTCTCTCCAAGAATCGGTGTTAGATATCCCTGAGCTAGTTGGTTAAGCTAAACAACAACTTGGAGAGTTGGAGGATAAAAGCTTGCCTGACTTAGTTCGTTCCAAAGGGATAATCTTGTGTAGTGTGTGTTGAAGAAAGATGATATCTTCATCGATTGGTCCCTGTGATCAGTTGCTGGACCTATTGTCTTATCAATCCTTTGATTTGAGTGTGGGCTATCGTCAATCAAATCAGTACCAACGATACTCGTAATGTTGTATTACTCGTGGTTGATCCCTCGAGTATATACCATTACATCTTTTGGTCTGACCAATACTATCCCCGTGTTCACATGATGGTGGAAATCCAGTGATATGGAAATTCCGATGAGTTGTTGTTGAGCCCATCAGCAGCATTTTGTCTCCCCATGATTCATGTTGAACATCAACCTAGTGTTGGAAACTTGTGTAAGCATTTCTTCGTGTTTCGTTCATGAAGCATATGTTTGGATGAAAGTAGTGACTTTCCCTAATTCATGTGCATATGATGCAAGTTGCCGCCATGAATTCGAGGAAGATTGTTTTGTTTCCTTGGAATCATCCCAAATCAGTCATGCACACGTGCGAAGTATTCTGTGGTCTGGAGACTTGCAACCTTCATCCCATATGTGTCCCGAGCACACCAAGCCACTGATTGATTTGTTCAAGGAGAAGAAGTTCCTTCATAAGAGCTAATCATATGACTTATGCAAGGACTTCGTTATCCACGGTGATGGTTCCCACCTGAACTCGGTAGTGTTTTATTGTAAGACTACCATGTGATAATGTTTGTCTAGGACAGCGTGTTCACATGTTTGTAGCAGAACCAGCTCATGTTTTGGAGCTTACTATCGTAGTTCATTCCCCGAGAATCTCGCAACGTCATCTCGTCGATTTGTGTTGCAAATTTCCGTTTTTCTTCCTAGACTCGATGAGTCTGGAATATCCTGACACCAACCAGATCTGAATCTCAGGCAGATATGATGGTTTGGAACATTTCCCAAAACTATAATATTGGTCCCTCGATAACTGGTAAAGTGGATGTCGTGGCCAGCACCACCCAGCCCAAAGACCTATTATTATAGTATCTTGATCAAAGAAGTTGGCCACCTCCCCATAAGGATTTCGTAGGATTTACCTCCGTAACTGTTCCTTATGGATTCTATTGCTCCCGAAGTCCGACCTTTACTTGATGTTCTAGTTAGCAAACCATATCTAAGAATGGGTTACACTAGCACGTCAAGGAGAACATTAGAAGCGGAGTGCTAAATGTCTCTCGGTCGATCATCCAGATTTTGTTTCCTTGGCCTCGCTAGGGTGAAATCTGAGTTGATGTTATCTTCCTATGCATCTGCATCGTCCATCGTTATTCATCATGGTGGTAAGTTGTGTTGCCAGGACCCTTGACACGGATATTGGTAAAACCCTGATGAATATGGAAATGCTCAAGTTCTTGAGAGCACGCACAAGCGCTAGGTGTTATCATCGGCACTAACTGGGTTTGCTCTCAGTTTCCTCGGCAATGCTATGATCTTTTCAAACAGTGAATTCACTCTCTGTTGTTGGTTTCTTCCCCAGTTACCAGAATCATTCCCAGCATTTGCATTTTGTTCCCAGCTTGCACCGTCAATGTGCCATTCTACCATGGGTCTCTTCCATTTTCGGTGATAAGCAAAATTCATCCATTACGTTGTCTTCAACAAGGTAATCCACATCATCCAAGTTTGAGTTTGCCATTCTACCGACCCCCTCCAAACGATCGCTCGAGAATTGTCTTAGGCTGGTTTAAAGAGTTTCAATGATCTTTGAATCAAAGGTAATTCTTTTTGCCACTTAAGGGGATATTTCTATGAGTCACCTTCCCTAAGGTGCATCATTATGGTGTCATGTCAACTTAACTCCTCGCTACGTGGACAATCGTTTACCACCTTCTTAAGTGTGGAATTGTTGTCTACCTAGTGAACCTTCGTCATCCGTTTCTTTCCACCCCTCTTGATGTGTATCTCGTGTCTCAACCCGAGAGATGGTCCTATGTCTCATTCCGTGAGTTGTTCGACCTTCGAGAAGAACCATTCTTTTAGGATCTTTCCTTTCCTCTCGTTGTCATGATAGTTGGAGTTCTCAGAGCAAGACATCAAGACAATGATGGTGATCGAATCAACATTCATTCGAAGTGCAACCTGGATCGTGAAGATTATACTAGTTTGCGTTTCCCCTTCATCTTACCCTACGCTTGAATCTCGAGACGAGATTCTTGTTTAGTGGGGGTGAGTTGTCACATCCCTAGCTTCTGGCATTGCTCTAGGTTAGCTTCATGTGTGCATCATGTCTATATTTTTGAAATTTGAATTGAGGAATTTTCAAAAGCCTCAGGAAACCTCTGAAAATAACCAACAATTAAATCTTCTCAAATGTGTCCAAGAAAATGTTCCTGTTACTCTATAAAAATATTGGTAAGAGGTAAAATTTAAACCAATATTTTTGGAGTCACGGAGATAATTATTTTGGCCATTTGAATTAATCCAATAACTACTTGCTTTGGATTTATATTTAATATATATTAAATATGACTCCAATAATTCTGGAAGTTTGTGAGTGGCATTGTATATATTTTAGCAAGCCACATAAAAATCTACAGAATTTATTTAAATGATTTAGTTGCTAAACTAAATTAAAACAAACAGAACAAAAATAGAAAACAGTAAATATAAGACAGAAAGCAGAGAGAGAGAAGGAATCTCACCTGGGCTTACCTGGCGGCCCAAGTGGCCGGCCCAGCCCACCACCACAGCCTCCCCGTCGTCTTCCTCCCTGGACAGAAGGACGAGCGCGTGCCCGCCGCGCGCTGGCCACGCGCCTCGCCAGCTCCTGCTTACCGCTCTCCCCCGACGCTCTGGACGCCCTGGACGTCGACACGCGGCCTCCCCGACCGCCCCTCACTCTCTCCCGAGCTCCCCCCCTCCTCTATTTCTCTCTCCCTCTCGTGCCGAGCGCAGCCGTCGCTACCGACGCTGTTCGCCGCGGCCACCGGCCACCCCTCGCCTTGCCGATGCCTCCAGAAGAACCGCCGCGCCTTCTTCTTCGTCTCCACCAACCCATGTGACGCCGGAAGCCTCGGAGTGCCGTCCCCTACGTCTTCTTCCTCCTCGGGCCACCGAGATCGCCGGCGACCTCCCGTCGTCACCAGCCCCTCCCCGAGCCCGCCGTTCGCCTCGTCGCCACCGCAGTGAGCTCCTGCCCCTGTTCCCCTTCTCCGCTCCCTCTCTCGCACGCCGTAGCTGCTGCACCGAGCTCACCCGCACCCGCCGCCGCCTGTGCTCACCGCCGGCGTGACTCCGGCCACGCAACGGCTCAGTCGACCCGTCCATCTTGTTCACCGCATCACGTAGGCCACCATTAGTGCCTCAGCTCGCTTGCTCGCACACCGCAACGCTGCCCGCACCCATGCCCGAACTCCGGCGGCCGCAACCGAGCTCGCCGCCGTCGATATAGGTCGCCCCCGGCCTATCTGACCGCACCACTCGACGCGCTGGATCACCAGCTGCCCGTAGGTGGTCTCCTCCGTCCGTTTGGACGCCGGAGCAAGAAACCCGAGGGTCTCCGCCGTCTCAGCCTCGCCGGCGTCAAGCCGCCGGCGGGTTAGGCCCTGCTGACCAGGGGTTTGACCCCCCTGGGTCGATGACAGGTGGGGCTAGCCCCCCCTGTTAGTTAGTTAGTTTATTTTAATTTAATTACCCCCCTGCTGACACTGACATGTGGGCCCTAGTGCCTTAATCCTTAATTAAACTAAACTAAACCCCCCCTGTTTAAACCTATGACGCTGACATATGGGTCCCACAGGTCAGTTTGACCTGGACGGCGCCCGTTGACCTGCTGACGTCACTATGAGGTCATGCTGACGCCATAATTCATTTTCTGGAATTATTTTAATTCTAAATAATCAGAAAATTCCAGAAAATGCCTAAAACTTCAATAAATCATAGAAAATTAACCGTAACTCCAAATTAAATAAATTATATATGAAAAATTATCAGAAAAATTCAAGGAATCCATCTGTACCATTTTCATGCATGTTAGAACAACTTATCACTACTGTTTAGGACAAATGAAGTGAATGGCATTTGAATAATCACATATGGAGTTTGAATTTGAATCTTGTATTCAAACCAACCCCATTTAACTTGTTGCTAGATGCATTAGCCCAAAACACATTCATATTGCCATGTCATAGCATGCATCATATTGTGCATTGCATTGATTGTGTTTCTTCTGTGTTTGCCGGTGTTGTTCCCCCTCGGTAGACGTTGTATCGACGATGTGATCGTTGACACTGATGAAGACTCAATGCTATCTTCAGAAGTGCAAGGCAAGCAAAACCCCCTTGTTCATTCCGATAAAATCCCACTCTCTCGCTCCTGCTCTCTTTTACTGCATTAGGACAACAATGACATATTTGATACTTGCTGCGGTAGCTGAACCCTTTATCCTTTGCATGACCTGTCATTGCCACAGTAAATAGATGAAACCCACTAGCATGAGTAGGAGTTGTTTGAGCCCTATTGTGCCTACTCATTCATGCTTGTTTGTCATGCCTGCTACTGCTTAGAGTTGAGTCAGGTCTGATTCGTCGGGGATGAATCAGAGGCGTGTGAACATGTCCTACTGTGTGTGAGCTAAGTGCGTGAACACGATTTGGTAAAGGTAGCGGTGAGAGGCCATGTAGGAGTACATGGTGGGTTGTCTCATTGCAGCCGTCCTTAGGAACTGAGTTCTGTGTTTGTGATCCATGACCAACTACTACCACACATTGGAATGCTTAAGTGCCCCTCTCGACTTATTAATCAACATGATCTCTGTCCAGGAGTTGCAACTAGTTTCTGGTGTTTGTAGGTAGTGTTAGTAGTCTACCAAGTGGCACCCGGTACAGGTGGGCTTGGGACAGACTAGGCACAGTGGCACGGTGTACCAAGTGGCACCCGGATGGTGGGCTTGGGAACCCTGCTCACATCGTTCGGGGCCGTGAGCGACACCCCGGCCGGATCTCCTTGCGGATGGAACCCGAATAGGCGATAAACCTGGACTAGAGACTTGTTCGGTTAGTCAGGTCGTGGCCGACTCCCTCGCCCGGCTTCCGCTTGAAGGTTGCCGAGGTACATGACGTGTACAGGGCGGTAAGTGGCGAGAGCGTGTGTGAAGAAGTACACCCCTGCAGGGTTAACCTCATCTATTCGAATAGCCGGATTCCTCGGATATGGAAACGTGGACCCCTTGCATAGTTCATAGACAAGTGAAAGTGGATACTCTAAAATACGCAAGATAAGCGTGAGTGCTATGGATGGCGTTCTCGTAGGGAGACGGGAGCGGATCCATAGTGGTGTATTGGTTGGTGAATATGTGGACTCGTGTGCGCGACCTCAAAAGAGTTGCTTGCAGTCGTAGTTCAGGATAGCCACCGAGTCAAAGCTGGCTTGCTGCAGTTAAACCCCACCATCCCCTTTGTTGATAATGATGCATATGTAGTTAGTTCTGATGTAAGTCTTGCTGGGTACATTTGTACTCACGTTTGCCTATTTTATGTTTTTGCAGAGAGACTTCGGTCTCACTAGTAGTTTCGCGTGGACTTCGACGTTTAGCTTGATACCTCAGCTACGATCTTGTGCCCTCGGCAGGATCTGATAGATAGTCAGGCTTCTCAGCCTTTTTCATTTATAGATGTCTGTACTCAGACATGATAGCTTCCGCTTGTGCTTTGACTTGTATGCTCTGATTGTTGGGTCATGAGACCCATGTTTGTAATATCTCGCTCCTCGGAGCCTATTGAATAAATTACTTGAGTCGTAGAGTCATTTTGTGATGCCATGTTGTAATGCACATATCGAGCATATTGTGTGTATGTTATTGAAATGCTTGGTATGTGTGGGATCTGACTATCTAGTTGTTTATCTTTAGTAGCCTCTCTTACCGGGAAATGTCTCCTAGTGTTTCCACCGAGCCATGGTAGCTTGCTACTGCTCCGGAACACTTAGGCTGGCCAGCATGTGTCCTTCTTCCTTCCTGTGTCTGTCCCTTCGGGGAAATGTCACGCGATGAATACCGGAGTCCTGTTAGCCTGCTACAGCCCGGTTCACCGGAGTCCTGCTAGCCCAGTGCTACAGCCTGGATTCACTCGCTGATGACCGACACGTTCGATGCTGGGTCATGGATGCCTGTCCCTGTAAGTCTGTGCCACTTTGGGTTTACGACTAGCCATGTCAGCCCGGGCTCCTTATCATATGGATGCTAGCGACACTGTCATATACGTGTGCCAAAAGGCGCAAACGGTCCCGGGCTAAGGTAAGGCGACACCCGTGGGAATACCGTGCGTGAGGCCGCAAAGTGATATGAGGTGTTACATGCTAGATCGATGTGGCATTGAGTCGGGGTCCTGACAGTCGATCCCGACCATGGCGCCCACCGTCGCGCACCACCTCCCGACGATGGCGCCCGCCGCTGCGCACCACCTCCCGGCCATGGCAGTATGTTAAAACATGCTCAGCACAAATTCATACTGACATCCGTTCAAGTACCCTTTTTTGAACGTTTCAAAGTTACTCGATGAAAAATACATCAGTACAAGTACTCTGTTTTTTCTGACAGGAAAACAACACAAGTATCTCATACTAAGTACTGATACATCGTCATACTAAGTACTTACGCGGTCGGGGTCGAGGACATCCTGCTCAACAGTACAAACTTAACTTCTTGTTTTGTGGCCGGTCGCTCAAGGAGCTGTGCTCAACAGTACAACTTCTTGTTTTGTGACCGGTCGCTAAGGAGCTGAGTTCAAAATGAGAGAAGTCTAGAATATTGTCACAAAACACGCTCAGGATGTGAAAACACGCTCAGTATAAAACCATACATACATCCTTCAAGTACTCTTTTTCTCGAACATACATTCGTCCGTGCTAGAAAGAAAAATGGTTGAATTAAAAATATTGATCACTACAAGTTAAAAATGATGGTCCGTTTGGAACAAAAGAAATGACAGAAATTCAATTTGTAAAAGTTCAAGCAAAAAGAAACCCCATGCAATTCAAATGAGAAAAGTACAAGTCGTAAAATAAGAGAAGTTCAGAACATCATTGTAAAAAAAGTTTAGTTCCAAAAAAAAACATTTTTTTTTCAAAAAAAATATCATTCAGTTCGATGATATAAACCATGCAAGTACAGGGGCGACGATACAATAAACCATTGAAAACTTATAAGCAAAACAGAGCAAAGTCTAATTAGTGAAAAGACGCTTAGTACAAACCCATGCAAACATCAGTACAAGTCCCCTTTTTTGGAACCATACAAAATTACTCTACAAAAAATAGCTCAGTACAAACGTACACATATATTAGTACGACTACTCTGTTTTTCAGACGAGAAAACAGCATGATCCGTCATGCCGTATTTAAAATTACTCTTAAACGGTTGCGAAGTAGAGAAAACGTTCAACATGACTAAGTTTCGCATTTTCGATAGCTATCCAACGGTATATTATTTTCCATATTTCGACAAACTTTTAAAAAAAATCGCGTTCAAAAATCAAATTTGACCGTATTTGAATTCGTTTTTAAACCGTAAGGAATTGGAAAAACATTTATATACAAAACAGTTGCGCATTTCCCATAGCTTTCCAACGCCGTATCATTTGCGTCAATCCGGCTAACCGTTTGCAAAAAATCGCAAAAATACGTTTCGCCCAGAATTTCACCGTTTTGCAAATTTCTTTCAAATCATATAGAATTAGAAAAAACAATACATATATGGAAGATGCGGATTTTGACTAGCTTTCCAACGCCATCTTATTTGCTCAATTCCGACAAACGGTTTGAAAATTGAGTCCAAAATACGATTCACATTTTCGTTTTTGAAAAAAACGATTTTTTCAAACTGCTCTTAAACCATAATGATTTTGCAAAAACATTCAATATATTTGAAATATGGTTGTCAAGAGCTTTCCAACGATATATTACACGTCCCGTTCCGACAAAAAAATTATAAAAAGTTTTTGAACTAAAGAAGACGATGTGTTAAACAAAACTGAAAGCATCAGTTCAACCGCATCGAAAACATCAATACAACCACCTGAAACCGTCAGTTCAAAAAGGATAACAGAATAATATTCTGTTACGCGTAACAGAATAGCCCAGATGTATATATGTCTGTCTGTGTGTGTGTATATTAATTATCTATTTTAGTTATGTATGATTGACTGTAATTAACATCTAAGTATTATGAAATGCATGTATGTGAGTACTATGAAATGTATGTCTAAACTGGAATAATAGATTTTTTTTTTAAATAAATCCTAATTAGTTACTTGTAGCATGGGGCATTATAGAAGTGCTACCACTATTCCATTAGTAGTAGCGTGGGTGTGGAATACTAATAGCGTGGAGCACCCGCACTACTGGTATGTCTGTTTAGCAGTAGTGTGGGGTAAAACAGACGCTACTGCTAAAAAATAGTTGTTGCGTCATAGCAGTAGCCTGGGAACCTACGCTACTGGTAGCCCAAAAACCCATGCTACTGGTAAGGTTTTTCCTAGTAGTGGCTACTACTACGGTGCTACAACTATTTTTTAGCAGTAGCGTGTGTTTAAACCAGCGCTACTGCTACCTATGTCTAGTAGTAGCGCGCCCCTGCCCATCGCTACTACTAATAGTAGTAGCGTGGCCATATGACCAACGCTACTGGTAAAGCAGCGCTGCTACTACTCTAAAACCCCACGCTACTGCTCGTATTTTTTTTTGATTTTGCTATATTCGTATTTTTACAGGTTTTATACAATTACAACATACACATACACTGAAACTATATGAAAAATGAATGTCTCATCATCATCATCGAAGTGGCACAATATAGTCTCATCATATCATCATTATCGAACACAAATGATGCCGATCTCATCATCATCTCGAAATAGCGATACAAGTTAATGCTCACATGCTCTTACACTGTCACCGTAGACACATGTTTCATCATCTACCTAAACTATGACATACGAGATAAGAGCGATCACGATGATCAAAAGCGGTATCATGTAGTAGTCTTTGAAGCGGCGCTGGTTCTGAATCCCCTGTTGTGCCATGAATCTCAAGTAACTAGCTTCGGCTTCCGCTCTGCTATCAAACCCTTTCTGGCTTCCGCCGGAGAAGCCGGAGACCTGGGCCTAACACTCTGGCCACTCATTATACACACCAGGAACATGCCCTACATACACGGCATACCACTTCCTCGCCATCGTTGATCTATATACCTGTCAGAGATGCACACACACACACAAACACACACACTATATATATATATATATATATATATATATATATATATATATATATCATGAAGCGAACTGAACGAAACAGTTATGAAATAGAAGCAACATATATAGTAAACATAGTTAACAAACACATCGTGCCGAAAGTAATTAACTAGAGCGCGGCAACATACATCTAATAGTTTTGTTGTACAGAGACATTCGAAGTTTCATCATACAGAGAAAGTAACAAGTAACTAAACAGACACATTGTTTTTAAGCAGTGCCCTCTTCCCATCTGTCCATATCCGGGAGGACGGACCCAAGCTTAGTGAAAGGCATCATGTCCTGACATTGTAGGGCAATGCGGGTTCGGACGTCAGCTCGCGATATTTGGCCACCGTATAACATCCCATTCTCTTCGAGGACATCTTTCATGATGATGGACGCAATTTCCTGCTGGATCCGGTAGAAATCATTTCGAAGTCGATTATCCGGCACGGCTCCAAAGGCTTCGGCCCATCTCTGGATATGGGTATCGGATGAAGATTTCATGCAAAGTGATTGCACATCCCTTCTGTACTCCATCATTAGATGGATGACATAGAATCCATCGTTCTCACTTCCTGCCGGTTGCTGAATGCAACAGAAGTCAGTCTTGTGGCTGAAACAGACCCTGACCTTATTTGTTTTTTTTGCTTTGGATGTAGCCACCCCGCATGCTGAAGCCCATGATAGCTCTGTCCGGAACATACTTTATGTGTGTGTAATCTTTCTACTGTATGTTCTTCGATGGGTCCAACTATAGAGCGCGGGAGTAACGAGGGTAAAGAACGATGAGAACAGCACGACACCCCCTGCTGCGCAAAATACACGATCAAGTTAGCCCCCATGCGTGCAAAGTAATTATTGAAATGCATGAAAGGATGTATGTGTTATAGTGCTATCCACGGATGACTTACCTGAGATGATGAGGTAGGAGAATCGTTTATTTGTCCTTATTGCTGCCAAGAAATCTTCGATGTACTGAGTTGCATATTGACGGTTGGCATCATTGACTGACAAGAAGCCCTCATGCATGTAGTATGGGTCCGCGACCGCAAGACCGGTGACTTGCTCTCTCCTGACGATGTAGTTCATGTGCAGTGCATACAGGCGGACGAACGTAAAATCGAGTGTCCTCATTTGAAACATCTGGAAGATGTAATCGAACCTCAGGAAGAAGAGGTCCGCGGGGCATGTGTGGACGTACATCTTGCAACTTCTCAGCACATGAACGTATAAAGTGAGTATCCTAGATCATCTGAGGCGAGGAGGCTTCTCTCTGTCGAAAGCACATGGTCATGGAGTCTCCTGAGATCCCCTGTTATGGCAGCTAGTGCATTCGCCGGTACCATTGGCTCTCCCGCGACATGGATTAATGACGCATGTTTCATCGGTACACTATCAACCTTGATCGAAGGCAACTGGCTGCTAGAACCAACATTGCCAGCTTTATTGGATTTTCTCGCCGCCGATCTCTTCCTCTGCTTCTTCTTAGTGGGCTGAGGTGGTGGTGGGTCTGTCAGACCCTCCCTGAGCACCACCCCTAGTGTTGCCGGGCTCAACATTGGACAACTTTGGCTACTTAGTTGAGCTTTGGTGGAACCGGCACCTGGAGGTGTGTCCAGCGAGGATTGCATGAACAAAGACTTCTTGCACTCCCGAGGATGTTCCGGCTCTGGTACATGCATCTCATATTCATATGGTTGACTCAGTGGTACTTCCATGTCATAGCTGGTATTGATATACTGGAGAGGGTCCTCGGCCTCCTCCATGCCATCATCCATATCCACTTCCATGGGGAAGATGGCATCATTTGCCGAAACGGTTGGCCCTCCTTCCTCGTGTCTCTCAATCTCAGCAAGCAGCACATACGATGGTTGTATTTGTGTAGGAGGGTTGTGGTCATACCTTCCTGAGGTCCCGTTGGTGTGCTCCTGGCCACCTCGACATGAAGAAGATTTTTCGGCCACAAGATCAGCCAATTTTTGCATTGGCCAAGCTGTGTGGGGGTCTTGTCATCCTCTCCATCGGTTTGTATTGGACGAGGGAAACCCTCGTAGCCTGCTTTCACACTCGCCACAAAGACCCTTAAGGCATTATCAGGCATCTGCCGGCGATGGAACAATCGATCCTTGGGCTTCACTATAGTACCCTTCCCCACATCCACCAACCCACCCTTCATGTGGTAAAGGAGGGTGCACGGAGTGGAATTGGCCTACAAACACATATATGTGCGGCGTCAGAGATCCAAAAAGAACGGCAACTGAAGATTAATTAATTAGTTGACTTGATGAAGGTATGACGCATATTTACCGCGAGGGCTTCGAGCTCAGCCAATGTCGACGGCCCGATGTTCAAGCCAGAGACGGAGCTAGGGCTGCCGTGACAGCTGGGTGCAGGAGCAGGTGCTGCCGGAGGTGCGGGTGCGGGTGCGGGTGCGGTTGCCATAATAGGTACTGGTATGGGTCCGGTGTTCATTGAGTTGCTCCTGGAGAAGCTGGGAATGGGAAAATCACTTGGTGGCGCGTTTGGGTTTTGTTGCACCCATGTAACCATAGTTGGAATCAAGCTTGTAAAGGCAGCCGCCATATCATGTCTACAGGCAGCCATTATCTCAGCTTTTGCTTTCCCCATCGCTCGTGCCACCTTCTTGTCGATAGTCACTTGACTGAACTTGTTTCTGTCTCTTTTGGCCTCGGGGTCCTTGCTATAATAGTACTTCCACGTGGCGCCATCCCCAGCACCGTGCACACGTCCATATTGCGGCCGCTGGCTGGGCGGGTGTCCCATCATTATGTTCTAGGCACGGTTGAATGGAGTGTCCCACTTGTAGTTCGCCGACGACTGAGTCGACTGAATCGACGAGTCACTCTCGGCCGCAAGCTTGTCTTGCTCTCTCTAGAAAATGGACCGTGAATCATTTACGAATGCGACTAGAATGTAGTAGACTTCGTTGATCAGAACCTAATATGTAAGGTGGTAAAAGCATAATTACCAGTAATCTCATGAATTTCCTAGTCAGCCTGTCTATGAAAAAAATCTTTTTCTTGGGGTCCCACGAGAATCGGGCCCTGATGAAGTCGTGCTCCTGCTGGTCGGTGAACTCAGCCAATGGGTCTGGGATCCCCTGACGTTCACGTTCTGCGTCCTCCTTAGCCCACATGGGCCTCTTTCCCGTGTAACCATGACTTCAAAGGCGGTGGTTCCCCATGTTCTTTGCCCGCAGCTGCTTGCCTCTCTCCAACCTAGCCTTGGTAGCTTCTTCATTGCAAGTCTCCTTGAACTTTTCAAAGTCCTCTATCGTAATTTTTGGATTGTCTGCAGCAATCTCGGTGTAGGTTTGATGGTCTACTTGAATCTCCTTTTTCACCCTAGTTTTCCAAGCGCTCAATGCGTTGCTGAACTTCCCTAGGGCTTTGTGTTGATTTTTTTCATGACATCATCATCCCATGGGTCGACATCGTCATTCCGACCGAGGAACAGGAATCATGTGTGCAACCTAGTTAGGAGCAGCTTCTTCAAATGTTCATTCTTCCGTATTTTTGTGGTGTTGATGTTAGCGGTATCCCGTAGGATGCATGCTAGTCTGTTGTCGTAACTCGCTGCCACTTCTCGCGGCTCTATTGGCTCGAACTCGCCAGGGTGCACCGCCGTGACCACCAGTCTGCCGGTGCCAAGCTCATTTGGGCATCGTGTCCTCTTTTCCTTCTTTCCCTCACTGGCTTGGGAGGTCCCACCACCTTCCGTGCTATAGTTAGCAACATCATCAGCGCCAGTCTCAGTGCCACTGTCGTTGGTGGCATCAGTGTCGGCGCCGGCGCCACCACCGTCGTCCTCCGTCATGACAAGGGGGTCCTAACACCCAGCTTGCTTTCTCTCCTGATCCGCCAGAAAGTCGAGGTAGGCGTGTGCTCGACCTAATTATGACTGAGAACCTCCGGCCTCATCAGTGTCGGTCATGTTTCCTAGGGTTTAATGTTGTAGTCGTATAATTATCGAGCTTTATATAATAAAGTGAATAATGAGAAAAAAAGTGACCTTTGTTTTGCCGGAAATGTCGTTTCATTCCCGGAGCGACAAATCTCGAGCACTTGATATGTCCAACTTCCTAGCACAGGTCATGCCGAAATTCACAGAAAAATTCGGCATGACGTTTGCTAGAAAGTGCACATATAGAGCTCCTGAAATGTGCCGGACTGGAAATGAATCAACATTTCGAGCAAAACATAGGTCACTTAGCAATCGATTTCAAGAAAAACAAGCACATACATAGTAGCAGCAACATAAGCTGCAAAAGTGATAACTAACATTCTACAGTGCTGCAAAAGTAATAGTCAATAGCGCTGGCATTCTAACACCCCACATTTTGCTCCATTATTTAATATGATTTTTCATCTACTTTGAGGCCACTAGCTAGAGCTAGTACTACTACAACATAATACAACAACATAGATTGGCAGCTCTAAAACTTAGAGGCCACTACAACAACATACTGAACTTTTAACTGAATTTACCGAATCAGTTTACTGAAGTTTGCACAGTTATCAAAACTGAAATGTTCAGTTAATTGAAAATTTCAAAAATTTCTATAACTGAATAGTGCTCTAACTGAATTCAAATAGATCATATTTGTATTCTAGTTTGATTTGAATTCTTTTAGTTAACAATTCTAGTTTGCTTTGAATTCTAGTTTTCTCTAACTGAAAACAGCAGCAGCACACAGCAGCAGCAGCACACAACAGCAACAGCACACAGCAGCAACAGCACACATGCATCACTGACAGCAAAAAACAGACTGCCGGGGGAGAATCTGCTGTACCTTGCTTCCGGCCACCTTCTCCTCCTTGCCGAGCACCTTGCTTTCGGCCAAACCTGCTGCAGAGAACACATACGACCGGTCAGAGAGAGAGAGAGAGAGAGAGAGAGGGAGAGAGAGAGAGAGAGACTAGAAAAAGGGCTATAGATGGGATTGATACTAATGGCGCACCAGACAAGCGGTGCGCCATTAGTATATACTAATGGCACACCACCTTCTAATACGCCATTAGAGTTGAAACTACTAATGGCGCACCTGGCCCAAGGTGCGCCATTAGTATCAATTTTTTTTGAACTAGTGCGCCTGTCCAAACATACTAATGGCGCATCCAGACTCAGTGCGCCATTACTAGTTGTAACTAGTAATGGCGCACCTGTCGGAAAGTGCGCCACTAATGTTGTTTTTTTATTATATTTTTTATTCCTTTTTTTGCAAAACTACTAATGGCGCACTGTTCCACCGTGCGCCATTACTAGTTTAAACTAGTAATGGCGCACTGTGGAACAGTGCGCCATTAGTATGTTTTTTTTGCAAAACTACTAATGGCGCACCACCAGAAGGTGCGCCATTAGTAACCTGGATTACTAATGGCGCATTTAGAGTTGGTGCGCCATTAGTAAGTGGGCAGCAACAAGATATTTTGGACAGCCTCTCCTACCCACACTCACTTTCTCCCCACTTCATTCTCTCCACCTCCTCCTTGTCTCGGGTGCCTCCTCTTTTTCACCTCATTTCCACCATAGATTCATTCAAATTAAGTGGTTAAATTACCTTGTTTTGATAGGTAAGTAAGGGGGGAAGCTATATTTATGTTGTTCTCCCTACAACAATGTGCACATGCACTTTTTATGGCCTAGCTAGATCTATGTATGTTCGTGGTGTTGCATATGTTTGTGGTGTTGCATATGTGTTTGTGTTTGGAGGTGTACCGGTATTTGAAATGCGATAGTTGCCAATATTTTGCCGGAATGTTGATTCATTTCCGTTTCGGCGAGAATTTTGGCATTAAGCATTCTTTTTGGTCCTATTTTTAGGGAAAGTCATGCCAAATTTTTTCTTGGTTCTAAAATATCGTTTTGCTCTACCCCGCAGGCGACCATGGTCCGCACGATGACCGAAGGCATCGTGAATAGGTTTTTGAGGTCCGCGAAGGCCGAGATGCTTCAAAAGAACGAGACGGAGATAAGATGTCCGTGTCGAAGATGCAAGCTGAAGAGCCTTATTGCGGACCCGGATTCCGGGCAGGTGCGGGACCACCTGCTCTTGCGTGGTTTCATGGATGGCTATCGGTGGCAAGGTGATGAAGATGACTACGAAGTCGTCCATGGGGGCCGGGCAAGAAATGAGGAAGGGCAGCAAGACAACCACCGCGGCTCGGGCGGGCGAGAAGACGAAGAATCCCCAGGAGATGATCACGACGGTGATGCTGTACACAGTCATCATGTAGAAGATGCAGGACATGATGATGAGGAAGATGCCGGAGCAGACGACGGGCATGATCATGAAGATGATGATGCCGGCGGAGCAGACGACGCTGGACCATCGATGGGCTGGGTGCAGGACCCTCATATTCAAGAGCTGCTTCTCAAGCAGACGGATAACGCAAGAGCTGCCGCCCGAGAGAAAGCCAAGATGGATCAACTTGAGTTAGACGCGGTTACTCCATTGTATGAAGGATGCAGGCCCGAGGATACCCGCCTGAAAGTAACGCTCATGGCTCTGGAGATGAAGGTAAAACACAAAATGACCGACGCATGCTTCGACGAGAACATGTCATTCTGGCACGAACGTCTTCCCAAGGGGAACAAGTGCCCGACCAGTTTGGAGGAGGCGAAGAAAATCGTGTGTCCTCTGGATTTACCGCACGTGAAATACCATGTGTGCATGAACAATTGCATCATTTATCGGGACGAGCACGCGGAGTCTACCATATGTCCGGTGTGCGGCGTCACTCGATACAAGAAGAGGAAGAAAGCTCCTCGAAAAGTGGTGTGGTACTTTCCGATCACTCCTCGTCTGCAGCGGTATTTCGCGGACCCTAAGGTAGCAAAGCTCCTGCGTTGGCACGCGGATAGGGAGGAGAAGAAGCGAGAAGATGACGCAAATGATCCGGAGATAGATAAAAAAGACAAGATGCTGAGTCACCCTAAGGATGCGAGCCAGTGGCAAGCGTTGAACTTCGAAGACCTAGAATTTGGGAACGATCCAAGGAACATCGTGCTGGGCGCGAGCACCGATGGAGTCAATCCGTTTGGCAGCCAGAGAAGCACACATAGCACCTGGCCTGTGTTTGTGTGGATGTACAACCTTCCCCCTGGTTGTGCATGAAGAGGAAGTACATTCACATGAGTATGCTAATTGAAGGACCGAAACAACCAGGGAACGACATCAATCTGTATCTGGGGCTGCTGAAAGAGGAGCTTGACACGCTGTGGAAAACGCCAGCCAATACGTGGGACGCCGCAGAGAAAGAATATTTCCCTATGAGAGCCGCACTGCTCACGACGGTGCACGACTATCTCGGTTACGGATATCTCGCGGGGCAGGTAGTCCACGGATTTTCTGGATGCGTAAGGTGCATGGATGACACAACGTATCGCCAGCTAGATAGAGATCCCGGGTCTTCGAAAACCGTGTTCATGGGACATCGAAGGTGGCTTCGCGACGATGACCCGTGGAGGAAACGCAAGGATCTGTTCGATGGTGAAACCGAACCCCGAAAACGCCCGTGTACGAGGAGCGGCGAGGAAATAGACAAGCTGTTGAAAAATTGGAAAGACTGCCCACTGCCGGGAAAGAAGCAAAAGGCGCCAGAGCCGGGAAAGAAGCGAAAGGCGCCAGAGCCGCTGCTGAAGGTATGGAAAACGAGGTCTGTTTTCTGGGACTTGCCGTACTGGAAGATCCACCGTGTGCCTCACAGCCTTGATGTCATGCATATCACGAAGAATGTGTGCGAGAGTCTGCTTGGTACCCTGCTCAACATGCCAGAGAGGACCAAAGATGGACCGAAAGCAAGGGCAGACTTGAAATCAATGGGCATCAGGCAGGAGCTTCACGCTAATGATGATGATGATGATGATGATGATGATGATGATGATGATGATGATGATGAGGCGAAGCAGGACACAGTAAGTCGTCGCAAAGGCAAAAAGGCCAAGAAGACCGGAAATGACTACCCTCCTGCGTGCTTCACTCTAAGTCAGGAGGAGATCGAGCAGTTTTTCACCTGCCTCCTAAGAGTAAAACTTCCTTACGGTTACGCGGGGAAGATAAGCAGATACCTAGACCCAGCGAAGAAGAAGTTCAGTGGGATGAAGTCTCACGACTGTCACGTGCTGATGACGCAGATACTTCCAGTTGCAATCCGTGGGATCATGGACGCGCAGGTCCGTGAAACGCTATTTGGCCTATGCAACTTTTTCGACGTCATCTCTCGGAAGTCGATTGGCGTGAGGCAACTCAGAAGGCTACAGGAAGAGATCGTGGTGATACTATGCGAGCTTGAGATGTACTTCCCACCCGCATTCTTCGATGTTATGGTGCATCTGCTGGTCCATATAGTGGAGGATATCATCCAACTCAGGACGATGTTCCTACACAGCATGATGCCGTTCGAACGGATGAATGGTGTCATCAAAGGATACGTTCGCAACATGTCACGTCCAGAGGGAAGTATAGCCAGGGGCTTTCTGACCGAAGAGTGCATCTCCTACTGCACGAATTATCTAGGCATCGAGAACCCCGTTGGTCTGCCCGTCAACAGGCACCTCGGCAGGCTCGCTGGATGGAGTCACCGTGAGGGTCTCCGCAAAATGCATATCGAGTTAGAGGGTCGACTCGCCGACTTTGAAAGAGCAAACCTAGTCGCGCTACAACACATAGACGTGGTCGATCCTTGGGTGGTAGAGCACAAAACCTTTATTAAGAAGACGTATAATGACCGAGGCCAACAGAGGACGGACGGAGATATAATCAAAGAGCACAACTCATGTTTCACGCGTTGGTTCAAGCAGAAGCTTCTGTCGTACCCTTTACATGAGGATTCTTCCGCGGAAGAACAACTCATATTCGCCTTGTCACAAGGCGCAGAGCACAACCTGATGACCTATGAGGCGTACGATATCAACGGCTACACATTCTACACCGAGGCCAAGGACATGAAGAGCGATGGTTATCAGAACTCCGGGGTAACGATGGAATCCTACACCGGTAATGACAAGGACAGATACTACGGAAGGATCGAGGAGATCTGGGAGCTGAGCTAAGCTGGAGAGAAGGTCCCGATGTTCCGTGTCAGATGGGCGAAGAGCGTCCTAAAATAAGACCGGTATTTCACCACCATGGTTATACCCGAAGCCAAATCCAAGACCGCGGGCGCAAACGTCACCGCGAAAAATGAGCCATGGGTACTGGTTTCCCAAGTTGACCAATGCTTTTTCATTACCGACCCGTCAAAGCCCAGTCGTGTTGTCGTGAGGAGAGGCAAAAGGAAGATCATCGGAATGGATGGAGTAGCCAATGAGCAAGACTTCGAAAAGTACGGCGACCCGAGGATCGAACATGACGACGATGACGAAGTAGCAGCATACACCACAAGAAGAAGCAGGACCACCCTACCTAAAGGACGTCCGTTCCACAGAAGAACTCCATTTGCGAAAAAGAAGGGCAAGAAGATTGTGAACAGATAGCTAGCTAAGATCGATTGTATTTAAATCGTAGCCTTCATTTCTCGATTGTATTTCATGGGCACTTTTTAAACTATCATGAATATTTTTAAATTTCATGGACACTCGATCTCGATCCACCTCCATATCGATCGCTATCCCACCTCGCCAGATCCGGTCCCCCTCGCCGCCGAGCACCCCCCGGTCCACCGGCCGCCGCCGCCGAGCCCCCGCACCCCTCCCCTACTCAACCGCCGCCGCCGACCCCCCGCACCCCCCGCACCCTCCCCCGCTCCACCGGCATTACTGTTTGATGATATTTTTTAAAAAATTATTATTGTCTTCTAAAAAAATATTACTGTTATGATTTAAACAAGATTGAACATATTTAAGCACAAATAAGTATCAAACAGCATTTTAAATGCATAAAAAAAATTGTGGAGCCTAGGAATCGAACCCAGGACCTCCTGGTGTGAGAACTGGCTGCTGACCAGTCGAGCTAGTAGAGGGAACATGATGTGGATCAGGTCAGGTGGAAGATATCCTGTCGGCTCGAGCAGAAATCAAAAAAAAATACTAATGGCGCAGCAGGGTGAGGTGCGCCATTAGTATGGATGTACTTATGATGCACCGAGGGGTGGTGCGCCATTAGTATTGTGCCGACCCCATCCATATTTCCTCCCCGGCCCAAACCTATTCCCTCTCTCTCCCTCGCCCTCGCCCTTGATCCCCTTCCCCTCTCCTCTCCCGATGCCGCTGCCCCGCCGCCTCGACGCCGCCTCGATGCCCCGACGCCGCCTCGACGCCCCGACGCTGCCTCGCCGCCTCGACGCCGCCCCGACGCCGCCTCGACGCCTCGACGCCTCGATGCCTCTCCTGCTCGCCACGGCCGCGGCCGCCGCGCTCGTCGGGGACGCCTACTTCTGGGTGTTCGTCGCCTCGTTCCGCCTCCCGGAGCCAGGGGCCCTCGGGTGCCGGCCCGACGGCGAGGGCTCCTGGGCCATCGGGGTCTTCTATGGCAGCAGCCCCTTCCACCTCCGCCCCATCGAGCTGGTGAGGAGCCTCGAGCTTCAAGGCTGTGTGTGTTTGGTGTGGGTTTTGACTTTCGGGAGGCACTGGGATGCTCACTGCTGTTTTGATTTGGTTCGCGCAGGAAGGGAAGAGCAGCGCCAACGGCTCCGCGTGGCCGGTGGCCAACCCAGTGCTCACCCGCGCCTCCGCCACCGACGCTGGCTACCCCAGCAACTTCGTCGCCGACCCCTTCCTCTACCTCCAGGTACGGTCCGTCAACCCCGTGGAATTGCGCTCTACTGCCTTGTACATGTACAGACATCTTGCGAAATTTACGGCATCAGGGCTGCAACAAATCTGTGAGCTGCGAAATTCAGGTTGATTGGGTGGATTTTCGTGGCGGTTGCGGTGTTTCTGAATTCAGCTCCTCTGCAAGTGAGGATTGGGAAGGGCTTGCGGTTTGACTCTCGGATTCTTGGGACAGGATTTGGGACTGCGATGTCTAGTCGGGTAGCTGGATATGGTGTTCTGATGGTGTGTTATTAGTATGTGAAAGACATTGTATGAACTGCTCTAGTCGGGGATGCAAAATTAACTAGTAAGCCTGGTGCGTACTGAATTGCCAGTGCACCATGAACAATTTGACTTGATAACTTTACTTGGGGAGGACTGCTACCTTGTTTATACTGAAACATGTCTTCATGGCATAATTGAACACTTTAGCTATTAATCCGATAATTTGATTGTCAAACAGGCTAACTACCAATGGAACATGCTTGCATGCAAAAGAATTAGTGCGATTCTCAAATGTATTTTGAAGGAAATGTAGCTTCTGAAATGCTGCTGATTTGGTTGAAGGTTTCAGACTTTCATGCACCAAAGTACCAAACAAAAGCACGTCATTAGCGTGCTTGTACACTCCATGACAACACAAGTGGATTTGCCCAACAAAATAGTTTTTATAAGACCCAGAACCACAGTTGAGGATATTTATTTGTGCAATTCTCTGTTTTAGATGATATTTATGTTGGATTTCATACAAGACACCTAAACCATGTTTCTTACTAATATTTTTTATCAATCTAGAAATGCAATTTTCATGGATTATATGCTTGGACTTATATTCATAGAATTGCATTCTTGAGTCGAGAAAGAACTTCATGCGATGTGCCTTCTGCATTCTTTTCTACTTACCATAATATGTGCCTTCTGCATTCTTTTCTACTTACCATAACTTGTTCCTTTGTGCACCATAAGTAAAACTAGCTAATTTTATGAAAATGTATCATGTCACTGTCCGTGACTCTCTCTTTTTAAGTCCACATTCTGTTGGTGGCTCGGTTAACTCCTAGGGTTTTAGCAGTTATGTATAAAAAACATAGAAAAGCCTGGCGGAATTAACTTTGGATTTTCTGCATTTAACTAAAAAACCAGTGCATGCATGCCTTTTTTCTTCTTCATTTTTTTTCACTGACGAAGAATGCTGGCAACTCGACAGCAGCTAGCTAGCAGGTGTTCCTTTACAAGCATAGTAGAGCATAGTATGGATTCTAATGTTCAACTCTGACTAAACAGGTTCTGCAAACGGTCTTTTACTGCACTTCACTGAAGAAGTAGGTGTCTGCTATATCCTGCACTTGAGGTGAGTTGTGTTCTCAGGTTTACATTGCAATGGGCACTCTTCTTGTAAACACAAATTCAGATTTATATACTATATGCTGGCATGACTGTTTTTATTAGGCAGGACAGTGCAGTAGTTGATGTATCTTGGGTTGATTATAAAGTTGCTTGGTTTAAATATTACCCAGCATGATGATATATCAATGTAGCGTTAGCATATGATCCAAGTGCTAGTACTGCTAGTAAATAGCTAATACAGTTAATGAAGAAGAAAAAAAACTGCTAGTACAGTTAATGAAGAAGAAAAAAAACTGCTACTACTGCTAGTAAATAGCATCAGACTGAATGTCTTTTATATATGGCCAATACAGTCTGATGGACAATACAGTTATTGAAGAAGAAAAAAAAGTGCTAGTACTGCTAGTAAATAGCATCAGACTGAATGTCTTTTATATATGGTACTGCTAGTAAATAGCTTCTTCTAAATACTAATTTGCATCAAAGTGTAGAACAAAGCATCAGACTGAATAACTAACAGTGGGTAATTAACCTAACTATTCATTTTTCCTTAGGGTAATATTAAAATGTCCAGTGTATATATATTTGAAAATGATTGCTGCTAGATGTTAATTTGCTGGTACTAGCTAGAATTTGGCACTGAAAAGCAAAAGCAAAAGCTAATTAACTGCTGGGTAACAGCACTGGTATTAGGTAGCTAAAATATGTGTTCTGAAACATTGAGAGCAGAAACACTTACTACATACATATGCTCAAGAAACACTTACTAACCAGAAAAGGTTTTGACTTGAAATGTTAATAGCATAGAGAGCACCACAAGTTAAACACCTCAATCTGTTAGTATTTGTCTGCATTTTCTCACATTCTTCTTGTATCTGATCCAGTATTGCTTGTAGTGGTTTGTCCAAAATGTTGAATGATACTGCTTGGAGATGCATATATTGTTTCACCTCTTCACATGCCAATGTATTTTCCATGTTGTGATGGAGGCCTTTTTTGCCTTGTCCACCCGAGAGGCCCTTGAGTTTGCTGGAATGTCGATTAACTTCTGTTCCAGGAAATTCGTGTACTCCATATGTCCTATTTTCAGCAAAGGTCATGCTGAAAATTTCCGTGAATTTTAGCATGACTTTGCTAAAAATAGGACATATGGGGTACTTGAGACTAATGCATGGGCCGGGGTACTTGTGACTAATGACGAAAGCTTAGGCTTTTAGGGTGCCTCGGCGTCGAAAAACCCTCAATGATAAAAGCTTAGCTTTTAGGATGCCTCGGTGTCGAAAAACCCTAAATGATGAGACCATGATCTTGTTCCTTGACAATAACCAACTTTTTGACCAAACTTTGTTCCTATTTAGAGAGAAACATGGCCAACAACGATGAGGCCGGGGGTTCGGGCGGCAAGGCATTCTGGGAGCTGTCCCAGGAGATGGAGGAACAACCTCACTTGTATGAGGACGCCGCCTTCCCCACCGATCCTGAGACCACTGATGGTACCGCCGAGGATGACCCCACTGATGCCACCACTGATGGTGCCGCCGAGGATGCCACCACTAATGATGGTGGTGCATGCACAGATGGCAGCCAACCGAAGAGGCAACGGAAGGACCGGCGCCCAACCATGCTCCGCACCCTCAAGGAGGAAGTTACTGAAGTGGACTCCGACGGGAATCCAACGGCGCCCGAACGAATAGTCAAGGGGTACTCGCTTCAGCTCGGGTGCATTCTCCGGAACACCGTCTCGATCAACATCGAGAACCTGAGGCATCCTGACCGAGGGAATTTGCGCAACCTCCTCTTCACGAAGCTGCACGAACGATACAAGTTCCCCGCTGAATTTGAAAACACAAGCCTCAAAGGGAATAAAGTGTACAATGCTGCCCTCACGAAGATGAGCAAAGCCCTGTCTACTTGGAAAAACAATGTGAAGAGAATGATCGAGAAAGGTGAGAGTTATGAGAAGATCAAGGAGAAAAATCCTTCGATCACCGAAGATGACTACAACGACTTCAAGATCAATTGCTCGAGCACCGCAAACTCCCAATCAAGTCAGTGGGGGAAAGAAATGCGGGAGCTGAACTTAGGGGAACACACACTCGGTCCCGGTGGTTACAGAGTGGCGGAGCCTATATGGGACAAGGAGGAGGCGGACCGTGCCGAGCAAGGCCTAAGCCCCTCTTCGATAAATACGGTGACAAGCAGACCAAGAACTTTGTCAGGGCCCGGTACAAGAAGGACCCGAAAACAAAGGAGCTTACCACGGATCTGAAGACCAGGGCGCTTGAGCTTGTTCTGGTAAGGAATACACCCCCGCGTAATTAGCTCCATATGGTTGCATTCTAATTAATGAAGCCAAATTTCTAAATGGTTCACATTCCTTCCGCAGGCGACTGAAAGCAGTAGCGCGGGGTCGACTAAGAGCAACCCTTGGGACACCACTCTAAATAGGGCGTTGAATGTAATGAAGAACAAGGATAAGCTCAGTAAGCCGATGTCAGCTGCTTGTGTGGCCGGCAAAGGCTTGTCGACAAAATGGTCGTCATACTATAACAATGGTGGGCGAAAGGAGAAAAAGACCAGCTCGGAAAGCCAGGCGCGCGAGGTTCAAGAACTCAGGGCACAGGTGGCGCGGATTCCGGAGATTGTCCAAGAGCAAGTGCAACAACAACTCGGAGCGACGATCACCGCCATTGTGCCTACCTTGATCGAGGGGTTGAGTGCGTGGATTGCGGGCGACCAACAGGGGCCGCCCCCGATTCCTAGCTTCACGGCCAGCAACTCGCAGAATGCGATGGCGGGGCCATTGGTGTCTCCGGCGGAGGCGGCATTGGTGTCTTCGACGCCGGCACGGGAGCTTAATGCACCCGAGTGTACGCCGGCCGGCACAACTGCAGCAAGCAGCCCCTCCGTCAACTGCACGCCCGCCGTTGGCGGTGCCTCGACATTAGCCGAGCTCCACGCCATCATCACGGTAACTAATTAAGCCTCTCTCGGCCGAGGACTTCATCTCCTTGCCTTTGACAGGGCATCCCTGACGCCCTACATGTTTTCGCAGGGCGCCGCCGACGTTCCGTGCACTCTCCTGCACTTCGTGAACAACGAGTTGGTCGATGTCACCAAGGGAAAAATTGTTCAACCGGGCAACCCCTTGTTCCACGGTACCCAGATGCCACCCAACTTGTTTAGGGTTGAACTGGTTCGGGTGCTGCCAGGCTGCGACGAGTTGTTACCTCCGATTCGACCCGTCGGGGCCGATGATGATGACGTGATGACCCTCAGCGCCTGCCTGAGCTAGCCGCTGCTTTGGCCGAAGAGCCAGATTCGTATGGGGGCGGGGGACACCACCCCAAAGACAACACCGCTAGTCATGCCGGCGCCAAGTCGGCCCCATGGAAAGACCGCCGCAACGGTGCCGGACATCCCTATGCCACTGGATCCAAACATGCATATTGCACAGGATCAGAACGACGACGACGACGATACATTTGGCAACGTCGATCAGTACTTTGCCGATCATGGGTACGATGGCGACTTCATGGGGCCTCCTTCTCAAGAACCCAACCCAACAAAAGACATGCGCGATCTAACTGGTACCGCGGAGAAGCCAAGTTGCAACAGGCGTCGTCTGCCATTCAGCTCTCAGGAGACGCCTCTAGCTGCCGACTTCACCGAGCCTCAGATAGGCGAGGTGCGAAATATTATCAGCCCCAACACACTCAAGAAGGCGGTCTGTGAGCAGAATTCGGTCCCATTACAGGAGAAGAAGAAGGCACGCAAAAGAAAGACTAACAAGGGTGCGAGCCAGCCGGCACCGCGTACGATCCGTGCTCAGGACAGGCCACCTTCACCTAAGGATATCTCGAGGAGGGTGCATGTGGCGGGTAGGGCGATGCTACCGACAAATATGCTCAATGCTGCAACCGGTGCTATGCGGAGTCTGCATGACAGTGTTCTTTCTTTGGAGAAGCGGCGTCTCAGAGAGAAGGATGTGGCATACCCGGTTTTCGCGGCCAAGGTGCCAGAGGGCAAGGGCTTTGTGGATAACTCCATCGGGCGTATGATCGTCCTGTGGTTTGGTGACATCCACGCTATGTTGAACCTTCATCCGCTGCACTACACCTTCGTTCGGCTATTTTCGCTGAGTATGGAGATGCGGATCATTCGCGACAAGACCCCGGACATCGTGATAGTCGACCCCTTCTACATGCGTGCCAAGATCTTGGGCAGTGCTGGGGACCGGCAAGTCGCGAGTTCTTACCTCGAAGGCGTCATTCTAGCAAACCAAGATAAGGATAACTTCCTCGTGCCTTACTTTCCCGAGTAAGTCCTCCCCTCAACCGGCCCGTAACACATGAATTCTTAGATTTCGATCGTTTTTCTTTTAACATTCCGTGTTTTCTGCAGTGACACACATTGCACGCTCATCCTCCTAAGCCCCTAATATTCCATGGCCACGTATTTCGACCCGGACCGTCAGTCGAACGTAGACTACACAAATGTCAAGAAGGTTCTTGATGATGTTCTCCCCGGCTACGCCAAATCTGGAGGCACCTTAACCAGGCCTATTCGTAAGTACGGCAAGCACCTGTTCTCCCACAATACGATGTTCTGCTACGTCAAGCAGCCTCCTGGCGGTCAAAAGGGTGCCTACTACGCCATCCATCACATGCGGGCGATCGTACGGGACCATCATCAACTTCTGCTATCGAGTAAACTCAAAGATTGGGCCGCGAGCGTGTCGGCAATCCAGGACGCGGACATCAGACAAGAATTCTTTCGCATCCAGTCGGAGTTTGCGGGAATCATGCATCAAGATGTCCTTCGTACCTCAGGGCAGTTCTACCTCAGAAATCAACCGTCCAACAGTGACATCGACACAATGCTACAAATGCAGGCTGACAACGCCCGTTATTTCATGACTCCCACGATAGACGGCGGCTTCATCCACGCTCCGGTCCCTTGAGTCGAGTCGAAAGCAGTGATGCTGTGTCTAGTTCTGAAACATCGATTGACTCATGTTGTAATTAAACTTTAATGAACTTGTAGTATGTCTCTTTGGTTTCGAGAGTCGTTCAACTTAGATGTAATCGATGCTATTAATGTCTTGCTTTTCTCTTCCTATCGTTCTGTTGCATACTTATATATTGCTTATCTATTGTCTGTGAATTGGTACTAACGTTTTGTTTGGCTAGTGCACAGCGATGCCGTCGTATGTCGTGTACAAGGGTAAGGTTCCCGGAGTCTACAATAACTGGGAGGAGTGTCGGAGACAGGTTCACCGATTCAGCGGTAACAGTTACAAAGGGTACACCACTAGGGCCGAGGCCGAATCTAGATATGCCCGCTATCTAGCGGGAGAGGGGAGGAAGCGTGGTAGGAACCGGATGAAGACGAGTTTCATCGTGATGATGCTCATTGTGATGACCGCAGCTCTCTTCTATGTGATGGTAGTTTAGATGATCGATATCGACTTGTAATGTGAAGACAAACTCACTACTCGCGGTCTTGAGACTTGTAATATAATGTTCTATCTTTGTTCGGTCTTTTCAATTCGGAGACTATTATGATGAATTGTATTCGGAGACTAATATGATGAATTGTATTCAGAGACTAATCTTCTATTGTATTCGATGAATCTGTTGTTGATGTGTGCTGTCTATATTTTGTCCAATTATACATTTTGTAACCTGTGCAAAAAACAGAAAATTAAAAAATACAAAAAACCTAATATTCATACTAATGGCGCATCACATCACAGTGCGCCATTAGTATGCCAAAGGATACTAATGGCGCATCATTAAATAGTGCGCCATTAGTATGCCGAAGTTACTAATGGCGCATCTTGTTGTTGTGCGCCATTAGTATGCCAAAGCACCTGGGTATACATGGCCCCCTGGGAGGCATACTAATGGCGCACTGTTGTATATACTAATGGCGCATCTGAGGTCCGCCATTAGTATACCAGATACTAATGGCGCACCAGTGGTGCGCCATTAGTAAAATATACTAATGGCGTGGCACTAATGGCGCACCACTAATCCGCCATTAATGGACAAATTAGGTGCGCCATTAGTAGGCCTTTTCCTAGTAGTGAGAGAGAGAGAGAGACTGTTGGGGGGAGGGGCGCGGCCGGTGGAGGGACTGCTCGGGGGCGGCGCGCGTCGACGGCATTGGGGTCGCCGGGGTCGCTGATCTGCAGAGAGGGGAAGGGGGTTAGAGAGAGAGAGAGCCGGGGCTGAAGGGTCGGAGACGAAGGAAGATGGGGCGGGGGGGGGGGCATACCGGAGTGGGAGGGGGTCGGGTCGGGGCGGGGCAGGGCTAGCGTCGCGGCCGTGTGGGCGGGCAGGGCGGGGCTGGCGTCGGCAGTGGGGTAGGGCTGGCGCCGGCAACAGCGTGGGTGGGGCGGCGTTGGCGGTGGCGTCAGAGGGGATCGACGAGCAGCGAGAGTGAGAGAGACTGGAAAGAGAGGGCTAGCGGCCCGGTGCTATAGCTAACTTAGCTATAGCGCGTGTTGGCAAAACGCGCTAGAGCTAAGTTAGCTATAGCGCTGTTCCAGCAAAAACGCGCTTTTGCTATTTTTTTCTTTATTTATTTTTATTTTTTTCTTTTTATTTTTCTTAGTTGTAGTGCTTCCCAGCAAAAATGTGCTACTACTAACTTTTTTTATTTATTTATTTTTCTTTTTTTTTCTTTTTTTTCTTGCATTTAATTTTCCACAACTTATTTGTTCCTTTTTCTTTTTCTTTTCATTTCATTTTGCAAAACTTCATTCCTTTTTCTTTTTCTTTTTCTTTCATTTGCACTTTTCTTTTTCTTATCTTTCTTTTGCACTTTTCTTCCTTTAATTTGGCCCGTCGTTTGAGCAATATACCACTGTTACCCTTCGTATAATAATTAGTATAATATATCTTACATCATTTGACCGCTATCTGCGGTATACAAAATAGCTAGACACGCACAAACTTTGTGGATTAGTTTGTCAGCTTGGGCGACGACGATGCTTCAGACTGATCTTCTTCCCTCTTTTGTTCATTGTCGAATAATTGAGCCCATGGTCGTGACTTTTACTTCTCCAGGGATTACGATCTTTCGTAGGTAATGTAGTCTTCGTTCTTCATTTGACGTATGTTTCGTCGTCATAAGCAGCATCTTCCCTCATCGAATCACCGTACTGGTCATAGTCTTCCTCGTTGGCGAGTCCATCCATTCCGACGATGCTCCTTTTGCTTGTCTTCATGACAACATGGCTGGGATTGATCGGATCAGTTATGAAGAAACATTGTGTCACATGTTTAGCGTGTACCCATGGGTCATTTTTGGCGATGGCGTTGACGGTACCACTATTGGAGTCGGGTATACACATGGTAGTGCAATGTCGGTTTTCTCTGTGTACATTCTTAGCCCATCTGACACGGAACATCGTCGCACTATGCAATCCAGAGTAATTAAGCTCCCATATCTCTTTGACCCTTCCGTAATATCTTTCAATTACATTCCCGGTCATGGCTTCCCTCGTCACCCCTGAGTTTTGGTCATCACTGTTTATATCTTTCTCCTTCGTGTAGAACGTGTATCCATTGATATCGTATGCTTGATAAGTCACGAGGTTGGTCGAGGGGCTATGTGCTAAGGCGTATATGAGTGTTCTGTTCGGACAGCCCTCTTCCGAGGGATTAGCCAGAACTCGCTCTTTGAACCAACGCACAAAAGTGGAGTTGTGCTCTCTAATAACTTCAACGTCCGTCCTGTGCACCCCACGGTCACGATACTTCTTTGCGATGGTCTCTTTGTGCAGTGTCGCGAAATCTTCTAGCACATCTAGGTGTTGTAGCACTACTAAATTTTCCCTGTCAAGGTCGTTTTGTCGGCCCGAGCGTAACACATTCACATCCTTATGACCATTGGTGTGTACCTACGCCTTCGAGCCTTCCACAGTGCTTGTTGATGGGCAAACCAATAACAGGGTCCTTGGTCAGATAACTCTCACAGAAAGAGATGCACTCTTTGGTCAGTTATCCCTCGGCTATGCTTCCATCTGGACGGGACATGTTACGAACGAATCCTTTGATGACCCCATTCATCCTCTCGAACAGCATCAAGCTATGCAGGAATGTCGGCCCTAGGTCGATTATGTCGTCCACGATGTGGACACATAGATGCACCATGAAATCAAAGAACACAGGTGAGAAGTACATCTCTAGCTCATTCAGTATGACAACAATCTCTTCATGTAGCCTATGGAGTTGCTTCACACTGATCGACTTTCGAGAGATAACATCAAAAAAGTGGCTTAGGTCAGTAAGCGTCTCACGCACATGTGTGTCCATAATCCCTCTAAGTGCAACTGGGAGTAACTGCGTCATCATCACATGACAGTCGTGAGACTTCATCCCACTGAAACTGTTTTTCTTAGTGTCCAGATATTTGCTTATCTTCCCACAGTATCTGGAACTAACTTTCATTCCGGCAAGACACTTGAATAATTGATCGATCTCCTTCGGATCTATGGTGAAGCAAGTGGAGGGGCAATATTGTTCTTCCTTCTTGTTTACTTTTTGGCCCCTGTCTTCCGTCTCCGTCTCTGTCTCAGTCTCCTCTGACCTTTTACCGGGCATTTGGAGATCTTTCCTGATATTCAAATATTCCAAGTCTTTTCTTGCCTTCGGCCCATCCTTGGTCCTCTCCGGCATGTTCATCAATGTTCCAAGCAAACTCTCAAGGATATTTTTTGTGATATGAATTTGATCAAGGCTATGGGGTGTGTCGAGTATGGGCCAGTATTCCATGTCCCAGAAAACAGATCTCGTCTTCCAAATATTTAGCAGTGGCTCCGGCGCCTTTTTCTTCATCTTTCCCGAGGTATTCCCAGTTCTTCAATAACTCATATATTTCTGCACCGCTATGCTTACGTGGAGGACCTCGATGCTCAGCATTACCATTGAATAGATCTCCATGCTTTCTCCATGGGTCATCCTTCTCGAGCCATCTTCGATGCCCCATGTACACGATTTTCGAAGACCCTCCATCTTTCGATAGCTGCAGAGAAGTCGTATCATCCATGCACCTCGTGCATCCACAATATCCGTGACAGACCTGGCCGGAGAGATAGCCGTAACCGAGATAGTCATGCACCGTCCTACATCGTCTTGGGTAGAAATACTCTCCTTTGCTTGCATCCCATGTCTTGGCTAACGTTTTCCATAAGGTATCTAGCTCCTCTTTCAGTAACCCGAGATACATATTTATATCATTTCCCGGTTGTCTCGGCCCTTGAATAAGCATAGCCTTGTGTATGTATTTTTCCTTCATGCACAACTAGGGGGGGGGGAGGTTGCACATCCATACAAACACGAGCCATGTGCTATGATTTGTGCTCTGGTTGCCAAATGGACTCATGCCATCACTACTAGCGCCAAGCACGATGTTCCTTGGATCATTTGCAAAAAATTCAAATTCAGCATTTAATGCTCTCAAGTGGCTAGCATTTGCAAGGTGTCTCAGCTTCGGCTCATCTCCGTCATCTGGCTTCACCCTCTCCGCGTGCCAGCGCATAATCTCTGCTTCCTTAGGATCTACGAAATACCGCTCTAGATGCGGAGTGATGGAAAGTACCATACAATTTTCTGTGGAGCTTTCTTTCTGGCCTTTTTATATCATGAAGCATTACACTTTGGACAGATGGTTTTTTCCGTGTGCTTGATCCGATATATGATGCAATCATTGATGCATGTATGATATCTAATATGTGGCAGATCAAGAGGGCACACGATTTTCTTTGCCTCCTCGACACTAGTAGGACACAGGCTTCCCGCCGGAAGAACCTTCTTTAGATACTTTAGAAGCTCATCAGGCTTGTATCTATCCATTTGTTTTTTGCCTTCGTCTTTAGAAGTTATAGTGTGAAACTCAAGCGGGTCACCTCGGGATTGCAACCATCATACAAAGGAGTCATCGAGTCTACCTCCAGTTGCGCCAGTTTGGCCTTCTCTCTTGAAGCAACTCTATAGCTAGTCGCCTTCTTGCGAAGCAGGTCTCGAACATGTGGGTCCCGCATGGCTGAACTTATTAGCGATGAAGACGGCGGCGTGTCCGCGTCTTCTCCGCCTTGAACTGCCTCTTCGCCATCGACATTTCAGAGGCTGTCTTCCTCTTCAGGCACATAATCGCTCATCTCTTCATCTGGTGGCCCCATGTCGTTATTTCCTGCCCCATCGACGTCCTCCTCCTCCTCATCATCATCATCTTCACTTATCCACCGAGTATGGCCAGGCATGAAACCATGCATGAGCAGGTGCACCTTGAATTTACCACCCTTAAAGGGGTCGAGCCTGACTCCTCCTTTGCATTTTCGACACGGACATAAAACATCCTTCAGTCTTTTTTCATACATGTCATCCACAGCGGATTGCTAGTATCTTTCCACCATCCTTCCATTGACCTTCATTATCACCTGCGCCCGGTGCAAATATTATAACCACGTATATTTGCATGCATGGATGAAATTCATACAAAAATTCGGCATGACCTTCCCTAATCATATGACATATTTAGTGTGCATGCCCGAAATTCGCCGAAATGGAATTGAATCAACATTTCGTCAAAACGCATGCAAGTCATGTCAGCCACATTATTTCATCAAATACACAATGTAGGCAACTCAAATTATGCCACACATAATTCAGTATATATATTCTCATATCGCCCATATATATATATATATATATATATATATATATATATATATATATATATATATATATATATATAGTTTCGGTCCAATCCACACAAACACCTTTTTTTGCTCACCTATGTGTCGAGAGGGATATCGAGCACCTTTCTTCTTAAGTACCTAGTAGCTCTAGATATATAGCGCTAACTAGCTAGCTAGCTAGCTAGGGAGAGAGAGAGAGAGAGCTAGCTAGCTAGGGAGATAGTGGGAGAGCAGAGGGAGAGAAGAGGGAAGGCATTAATGGAAGAGGGGGGAGGGCAAAGAAGAGGGGGAGGGAGGGCATTAATAGAGGGGGTGGGGTCGTGTAGGCACAAAGAAAAGTCGGATGGTGGAGGGCAAAGAAGAGGGGGAGGAAAGGGGCTCTAATGGAGTGGGGAGGAGGGGCCAAGAAGAGGGGTATGGAGGGGGGCTATAATGGAGGTGTGGTGGAGGGGCAAAGTAGAGGGGGAGGGAGGGCTCTAATGGAGGGGTGGTGGAGGGGGAGCATTGAAAGGAACAAGCAAGGTGCAATGAAAGGGGAGAAAGGAAGGGGGAGAAGAGAGGGGAGGAAGAAGGGGAAAGGTGGTAGGTAGCTGGCAGGCATAGAAGTAGCGCGGGTCAGCATACACGCTACTACTATGGCAACTTGCAAAATAGCTACGACTAGGGTTGCACTACTTATAGCGCGGGCCAGAAACACACGCTACTGGTAAAATGTCATACATAGAAAATTAGCAGTAGCGCGCTTAGACATACAGGCGCTATAGATCCTAAACTTGCAGTAGCGCAGGTTGGAGGACAGGCGCTGCTGCTATTTTTTGACCAGGGTGTGTGGTGTGTTACACTTAGTAGTAGCGTGGGCCTAGGTAACAAGCGCTGCTGCTAACTGATACCAATAGCACTATTTATAGCAAGCGCTACTACTAACTACTAGTAGCTTGGGGTTTCAAAGAAACTCTACTGGTAAACTTCTATCTATATGGATTTTCGTAGTAGTGTCACGAGGTTATCGGAACCCTCCGAGAAAGTTAATGGGCCTACATGGGCCTTAGTGGAGAGATGAGGCAGTGGCCAGGAGGTGGCGCATGCCCCCCCAAGCATAGTCCAAATTGGACAAGGGGTGGGGGCACGACCCCCCCTTTTCGTTCTCCTTCTCCACTTCTTTCCCCCTTTCCAACTCCGGAAAAGGAAGGGGTGCGCCCCCTAGGCCGGATGCCTCCTCCCCTCCTCCTTTATATATGGGGGCAAGGGGCACCCCAAAGTACATCAATTGTTCTCTTTGCCGTGTGTGGTGCCCCCCTCCATAGCTTACTCCTTCCATCATAGCACCGTTGTGCTTAGGCGAAGCCCTGCACATATCACATCATCAACACCGTCACCACGCCTTCGTGCTGACGGAACTCTCCCTCGACCCTCTACTGGGTCAAGAGTTCGAGGGACATCATCAAGCTAAACGTGTGCTGAACACGGAGGTGCCGTACGTTCGGTACTTGGATCTGTTGGATCGTGAAGTCGTTCGACTACATCAACCGCATTAACTAACGCTTCTGCTTTTGTTCTACGAGGGTACATGGACATACTCTCCCCTCTCATTGCTATGCATCTCCTAGAAAGATCTTCCATGATCATAGGATTTTTTTAAAAATTCGATGCTACGTTCCGCAATAGTGGTATCAGAGCCGGGTCTATGCGTAGATAATATGCACGAGTATAACACAAAGAGTTGTGGGCGATAATAGTCATACTACTTACCACCAACATCTTACTTTGATTCAGCGGTATTGTTGGATGAAGCGGCTCGGACTGACATTACATGACCGTGTTCATGAGACTGGTTCTACCGACGTGCTTTGCACACAGGTGGCTGGCGGGTGTCTGTTTCTCCAACTTTAGTTGAATCGAGTTTGACTATGGTCGGTCCTTGTTGAAGGTTAAAACATCACACTAGACTAAAAATCGTTGTGGTTTTGATGCGTAGGTAAGAACGGTTCTTGCTAGAAGCCCGTAGCAGCCACGTAAAACTTGCAACAAGAAAGTAGAGGACGCCTAACTTGTTTTTGCAAGGCTTGTTGTGATGTGATATGCTCAAGACATGATGTGATATAAATTGTTGTATGAGATGATCATGTTTTGTAGCAAAGTTATCGGCAACTGGAAGGAGCCATATGGTTGTCGCTTTATTGTATGATATGCAATCGCCATTTAATTGCTTTACTTTATCACTATGCCGTAGCAATAGTCATAGTAGCAATAGTTGGCGACACGACAGTGTTGCTATGATGGAGATCAAGGTGTCAAGCTGGTGACAATGGAGATCATGACGGTGCTTCGGAGATGGAGATCAAAGGCACAAGATGATGATGGCCATATCATGTCACACATTTTGATTCCATGTTATGTTAAATTTTATGCATCTTATTTTGCTCAGTTCGACGGTAGCACTATAAGATGATCCCTCACTAAATTTCAAGGTATAGATGTTCTCCCTGAGTATGCACCGTTGCTATAGTTCGTTGTGCCGAGACACCACGTGATTATCGGGTGTGATAAGATCTACGTTCACATACAATGGGAGCAAGCTAGTTTTGCACATGCGGAATACTCGGGTTAAACTTGACGAGCCTAGCATATATATGTGCAGATATGGCCTCAGAACACTGAGACCGAAAGGTCGAACGTGAATCATATAGTAGATATGATCAACATAGAGATGTTCACCATTGAAAACTACTCCATCTCACGTGATGATCAGACTAGAGGGATGTCTATCTAAGTGGGAGTTCTTTAGTAATATGATTAATTGAACTTTAATTTATCATGAACTTACTCCTGATAGTTTTTTGTGTATCTATGTTGTTGTAGACCAATGGCCCGTGCTACCGTTCCCTTGAATTTTAATGCATTCCTAGAGAAAGCTAAGTTCAACGATGATGGTATCAATTACATGGACTGGGTCTGTAACTTGAGGGTTATCCTCATTGCTGCACCAAAGAATTACATCCTGGAAGCACAACTACGTGCAAGTCCTGCTGTAGGAGCAGTTGCTGATGTTATGAACATTTGGCAGACTTGCTCTGATGACTACTCGATAGTTTAGTGTGCCATGCTTTACGGCTTAGAATCGGGACTTCAAAGATGTTTTGAACGTCATGGAGCATATGAGATGTTCCAAGAGTTGAAGTTAATATTTCAAGCAAATGCCCGAGTTGAGAGATATGAAGTCTCCAACAAGTTCTATAGCTGCAAGAGGGCTTAGAATAGTTCTGTCAGTGAACACATACTCAGAATGTTTGGGTACCATAAGGACTTGACACAGCTGGGAGTTAATCTTCCCGATGATAGTGTCATTGAGTGAGTTCTTCAATCACTGCTGCCGAGCTATAAAGGCTTCATGATGAACTATAATATCCAAGGGATGGAAAATACAATTCCCGAGCTCTTTGCAATGCTAAAGGCTGCGGAGGTAGAAATCAAGAAGGACCATCAAGTGTTGATGGTTAAGAAGATCACTAGTTTTAAGAAAAAGGGAAAATGGAAGAAGGGGAACTTCAAGAAGAATAGCAAGCAAGTTGCTACTCACGGGAAGAAGCCCAAGTCTGTACCTAAACCTGAAACTGAGTGCTTCGACTACAAAGGGACTAGTCACTGGAAGCGGAACTGCCCCAGGTATTTGGCAGATAAGAAGGATGGCAAAGTGAAAGGTATATTTGATATACATGTTATTGATGTGTGCCTTACTAATGCTCGTAGTGGTGCCTGGGTATTTGATACTGGTTATGTTGCTCATATTTGCAACTCGAAACAAGGGCTATGGATTAAACGAAGATTGGCTCAGGACGAGGTGACGATTCTCGTTGGAAATGGTTCCAAGGTATATGTGATCGCCATCAGCACGCTACCTCTACATCTACCTTCAGGATTAGTTTTAGACCTGAATAATTGTTATTTGGTGCCAGCGTTGAGCATGAACATTATATCTGGATCTTGTTTGATATGGGAGGGTTATTCATTTAAATCAAGGAATAATGGTTGTTCTATTTATATGAGTAATATCTTGTATGGTCATGCACCCTTGTTAAGTGGTCTATTCTTGTTGAATCTCGATCGTAGTGATACACATATTCATAATACTGAAGCCAAAAGATGCAAAGTTAATAATGATAGTGCAACTTTTTTGTCGCAATGTCGTTTAGGTCATATTGGTGTAAAGCACATGAAGAAACTCCATGCTGATGGCTTTTGGAATCACTTGGTGCTTGCGAACCATGCAGCATGGGCAAGATGACTAAAACTCCGTTCTTTAGAACAATTGGAAATACTACATACCGATGTATGCAGTCCGATGAGTCTGGAGGCTCGTGGTGGGTATCGTTATTTTTTGAACTTCACAGATGATTTGAGCAGATATGGGTATATCAACTTAATGAAACATAAGCCTAAAACATTTGAAAAGTTCAAAGAATTTCAGAGTGAATTGGAAAATCATCGTAACAAGAAAATAAAGTTTCTATGATCTGATCGTGGAGGCGAATATTTGAGCTACGAGTTTGGTCTTCATTTGAAACAACGTGGAATAGTTTCGCAACACACGCCACCTAGAACACCACAGCGTAATGGTGTGTCCGAACATCGTAACCATACTTTATTAGATATGGTGCGATCTGTGATGTCTCTTACTGATTTACCGCTATCATTTTGGGGTTATGCTTTAGAGACGGTTGCATTCATCTTAAATAGGGCACCGTCTAAATCCGTTGACATAACAACATATGAACTGTGGTTTGGCAAGAAACCCAAGTTGTCGTTTCTTAAAGTTTGGGGCTGCGATGCTTATGTGAAAAAGCTTCAACCTCATAATCTCAAACCCAAATTGGAGAAATGTGTCTTCATAGGATACCCAAAGGAAACTGTTGGGTACACCTTCTATCACAGATCCGAAGGCAAGATATTTGTTGCTAAGAATGGATCCTTTCAAGAGAAGGAGTTTCTCTCAAAAGAAGTGAGTGGGAGGAAAGTAGAGCTTGATGAGGTAATTGTACCTTCTCCTAAATTGGAAAGTAGTTTATCACAGAAATCAGTTCCAGCGATTCTTACACCAGTTAGTGAGGAAGCTAATGATGATGGTCATGAAACTTCCAATCAAGTTACTACCGAACCTCGTTGGTCAACCAGAGTATAGTCCGCACTAGAGTGGTACGGTAATCCTATTATGTAAGTCATGTTACTAGACCATGATGAACCTACGAACTATGAGGAAGCAATGATGAGCCCTGATTCCGCAAAATGGCTTGAGGCCATGAAATCTGAGATGGGATCCATGTATGAGAACAAAATGTGGACTTTGGTGGACTTTCCCGATGATCGACAAGCGATAGAAAATAAATGGATCTTCAAGAAGAAGACTGACGCTGACGGTAATGTTACAGTCTACAAAGCTCGACTTGTTGCGGAAGGTTTTCTACAAGTTCAAGGAGTTGACTACGATGAGACCTTCTGACCCGTAGAGATCCTTAAGTCTGTCCGAATGATGTTAGCAATTACCGCATTTTATGATTATCAAATTTGGCAAATGGATGTCAAAACTGCATTCCTTAATGGATTTCTTAAAGAATAGTTGTATATGATGCAACCAGAAGGTTTTGTCTATCCAAAAGGTGGTGCTAAGCCTCTCAGAGTTTGAATATACGCTTTGATAATGTGATCAAAGCATATGGTTTTATACAGACGTTTGGAGAAGCATGTATTTACAAGAAAGTGAGTGAGAGCTCTGTAGCATTTCTAATATTATATGTGGATGACATATTGTTGATTAGAAATAATACATAATTTCTGGATAGCATAAAAGGATACTTGAATAAGAATTTTTCAATGAAAGACCTCGGTGAAGCTGCTTATATATTGGCATCATGATCTATAGAGATAGATCAATGCGCTTAATTGAAATTTCACAAAGCACATATCTTGATAAAGTTTTGAAGAAGTTCAAAATGGATCAGTGAAAGAAAGGGTTCTTGGTTGTGTTACAAGGTGTGAAGTTGAGTCAAACTCAATGCCCGACCACTTCAGAAGATAGAGAGAAAATGAAAGTCATTCCTTATGCCTCAGCCATAGGTTCTATCATGTATGCAATGTTGTGTACCAGTACTGATGTGTGCCTTGCTATACGTTTAGCAGGGAGGTACCAAAGTAATCCAGGAGTGGATCACTAGACAACGGTCAAGAACATCCTGAAATACCTGAAAAGGACTAAGGATATTTTTCTAGTTTATGGAGGTGACAAAGAGCTTGTCGTAAATGGTTACATTGATGCAAGCTTTGACACTAATCCGGATGACTCTAGGTCACAAACCGGATATGTATTTATATTGAATGGTGGAGCTGTCAGTTGGTGCAGTTCCAAGAAAAGTGTCGTGGCGGGATCTACATGGGAAGCGGAGTACATAGCTGCTTCGGAAGCAGCAAATGAAGGAGTCTGGATGAAGGAGTTCATATCCTATCTAGGTGTAATACCTAGTGCATTGGGTCCAATGAAAATCTTCTGTGACAATACTGGACCAATTGCCTTGGCGAAGGAATCCGGATTTCACAAGAGAACCAAACACATCAAGAGACACTTCAATTCCATCCGCGATGAAGTCAAGGAAGGAGACATAGAGATTTGCAAGATACATACATATCTGAATGTTGCAGACCCATTGACTAAGCCTCTTCCATGAGCAAAACATGATCAGCACCAAGACTCCATGGGTGTTAGAATCATTACTATGTAATCTAGATTACTGACTAAAGTGCAAGTGGGATACTCAAGGAAATATGCCCTACATGCAATAATAAAGTTGTTATTTATTTTTCCTTATATCATGATAAATGTATATTATTCATGCTAGAATTGTATTAACCGGAAACTTAGTTCATGTTTCAATACATAGACAAAACAAAGTGTCCCTAGTATGCCTCTACTTGACTAGCTCGTTAATCAAATATGGTTATGTTTCCTGACCATAGACATGTGTTGTCATTTGATCAACGGGATCACATCATTAGAGAATGATGTGATGGAAAAGAACCATCCGTTAGCTTAGTATAATGATTGTTAAGTTTTATTTCTATTGCCTTCTTCATGACTTATACATGTTCTTCTGACTATGAAATTATACAACTCCTGAATACCGGAGGAACACCTTGTGTGCTATCAAACGTCACAACATAACTGGGTGATTATAAAGATGCTCTACAGGTGTCTTTGAAGGTGTTTGTTGAGTTGGCGTAGATCGAGATTATGATTTGTCACTCCGTGTATCGGAGAGATATCTCTGGGCCCTCCTTGCAAACAATGTGACTAATGAGTTAGTTACGGGATGATGCATTACGGAACGAGTAGGGAGACTTGCGGTAACGATATTGAACTAGGTATGTAGATACCGACGATCGAATCTCGGGCAAAGAACATACCAATGTCAAAAGGAACAATGTATGTTGTTATGCGGTTTGATCGACAAAGATCTTCGTAGAATATGTAGGAACCAATATGTGCATCTAGGCGCCACTATTGGTTATTGATCGGAGATGTGTCTCGATCATGTCTACATGGTTGTCGAACCCGTGCGATGATGATTTGTATTATGAGTTATGTGTTTTTGATGACCGAAGTTTCTTCGGAGTCCCGGATGAGATCACAGGAATGACGAGGAGTCTAGAAATGGTCGAGAGGTAAAGATTGATATATTGCAAGGTTATGTTCAAACACCGGAATAGTTTTGAAGAGGTTCGGACATTTTTCGGAGTACTAGGAGGTTACCGGAACCCCCCGGGAAAGTCAATGGGCCTACATGGGCCTTAGTGGAGAGAGGATGCAGCGGCCACGAGGTGGCGCGCGCCCCACCAAGCCTAGTCCGAATTGGACAAGGGGTGGGGGCGCGTCCTCCCTTTTCCTTCTCCCTCTCCACTTCTTTCCCCCTTTCCCACTCTGGAAAAGGAATGGGGAATCCTACTAGGACTACACTACTAGGGAAAAGGCTAGCAGCAGCGCGGGTTTTAGGTGTATCAGTAGTGCGGGGAGTGGCGCTACTAATAAGGTGCTACAGCTAACACATAGCAGTAGCGCGTGCTCACCGGCGCTACTGCTACACAAGTGTAGCAGCAGCGCGGTTAGTGGAAGCTCGCTACTACTAGTAGCTCTAGCGCGCTTTGCCTGGATGCGCCACTGCTATCGCGGCGCTGCTACTAACTTTTATACACTCGCTACTGCTAATTTAAGTATTTTTTTGTTTTTTCGGCATATTTGTTTTGTATTTGAATAGGCTTTATAGAAGAATCTTTAACACATAGAAATGTCATCATGATACACATACAAATGCCTGCGAGACCACAAATGTAATCATAGCATATACATACAAATAGTCTCATCATAATCATCATCCAACACAAAGTGGTATCTTGTCATCATCTCGAAAATGGCGATACATGCAAGTCTCGAATACTTGCAACTACAACAACGTCATCCATCTAAACAAAGGTATACGCAAGAAGAGCTATCACTATGAGTGAGAGCGGAACTATGCAGTACATGAGGTGGCGGTTATGAGTTGTCTCTCGCGCTAGCGCGAACCTCAAGTAACTAGCTTCTCCTTCTTTTCACTTGC